>NC_056080.1:49797175-50020761 GCF_016772045.2 Ovis aries
CCCTGTGACGATTAAGTAGTCATTGCCCATTCTCCTTTTGCCTCAGCCTGAGTCAACTGCTAATCAATTTTCTGTCTTTAGGAATTAGCCTATTCTAGATATTTCATATAAATAAAATTCTTCAATATATGGTTTTCTGGTGTCTAGTTCTTTCACTTAGAATGTTTTCAAAGTTCATCCATGTGTTAGCATATACTTCGTTGCCTTTTATGGCTGAATAATATTTCATTGAATGGAATTCAATGAAACCATATTGTGCTTATCCATTCTTCCAATAATGGACATTTAGGATGTTTCCACCTTCGGCCATTGTGACTGGTGCTGAGGTGAATATTTGTGTAAAAGTATATGTTCAAACACCTCTGTTAAATTCTTTAAGGTAAAAACTTAGGAGTGAAACTACTGAGTATAAGGAAATTCTAAGTTTAATGTCTTGAGGAAGAGCTGTTTAAACAGCGGTTGCACCATTTTACATTACAATCAACAATAGAGAAAGATTCCAATTTCTCCACATCCTCAACAACACTTATTTTCTGATTTTTAACATAAGAACCATCTTAGTGGATATGAAGTGGTGTTTCATTGTGGTTTTGATGGCATTTCCATTAATGAATAACGATGTTGCACATTTTTAAAGTATTTATTGGTTATTTGTATATAGGATACAAATATATGTTCAAGTTGCTCTTGCTATTATTTAATTGGATTATTTCTATTTTGTTTTTTTTTTGTAGCTTATGCTTTCAGCATCATACATAAGAATCCACTGTTAAATCCATAAGTATTTACCCTTATGTTTTCTCTTGAGTTATATAGTTTTCCCTCATATTTATAATTCTGATTCATTTTGAGTTACTTTCTGTATATAGTATAAGGTAACAGTCCAACTTCATTGTAAAGTTTTAAATGTGACAATGCATTTATGAAGAGACTTTACTTGCCCCATTGAATGTTCTTGGAAGCCCTGTTAAAAATTAGCTGATCATATGGGATTTTCCTTGCAGTCCAGTGATTAAGATTCTTTGAAACCAATGCAGGTGGCATGGTTTAATCCCTGGTTGGAGAATTTAGGTCCCATATGCCACATGGTGTAGCAAAAATAAAGAACCAAACAACAAACCAAACCAAAACAAAATCAAATGATCATGGATCTATGGGTTTATTTCTGGGATCTCAATCATTTAAAAAATGACAGAGTGATCTCTGTTCATTTCCAAGGCAAACCATTCAATATCACTGTAATCTAAGTCTATGCCTCAAAGATTAATGTCAAAGAAGCTGAAATTGAATGCTTCTATGAAGACCTATAAGACCTCCTAGAACTAACACCCCAAAATGATGTCTTTTTCATCATAGGGAACTGGAATGCAAAAGGAGGAAGTCAAGTGACACCTGGAGTAACAGGGAAGTTTGGCTTTGGAGTACAAAATGAAGCAGGGCAAAGGCTAACAGAGTTTTGACAAGACAATGGACTGGTCATAGCAAACACCCTCTTCCAACAGCATCAGAGATGATTCTACACATGAACATCACCAGATGGTCAACACCAAAATCAGATTTACTGTATTCTTTGCAGCCAAAGATGGAGAAGCTCTATACAGTCAGCAAAAATAAGACTGGGAGCTGAATGTGGTTAAGATAATGAACTCCGTATTGCAAAATTTAGACTTAAATTGAAGAAAGTAGGGAAATCACTAGGCCATTCAGATATGACCGAAATCAAATCCCTGTGACTATACAGTGGCAGAGACAAAAGATTCAAAGGATTAGACCTGATAGGCAGAGTGCTTGAAGAACTATGGATGGAGGTTCATAACATTGTACAGGAGGGGGTGATCAAAACCATTCCCAAGAAAAAGAAATACAAAAAGGCAAAATGACTGTCTGAGTAGGTCTTACAAATGGCTCAGAAAAGTGAAAGGCAAAGGAGAAAAGGAAAGAAATATCCATCTGAATGCAGAGTTCCAGAGAATATTAATGGGAAAAAGAAAGCCTTCCTAGATGATCAGTCAGTGAAGTTGCTCAGTCGTGTCTGACTCTTTGTGATCCCATGAACTGTAGCCTACCAGGCTCCTCCATCCATGGAATTTTCCAGGCAAGAGTACTGGAGTGGATTGCCATTTCCTTCTCCAGGGGATCTTCCCGACCCAGGGATTGAACCCAGTTCTCCTGAATTGAGACGCTTTACCATCTGAGCTACCAGGGAAGCCCTTAAGTGATCAATGAAAAGAAAGAGAGGAAAACAATAGAATGGGAACTACTAGAGATCTCTTCAAGAAAATTAGAGATACCAAGGAAACATTTCATGCAAAGATGGACACAATAAAGGACAGAAACAGTATGGACTTGATAGAAGCAGAAGATATTAAGAAGTGATGGCAAGAATACACAGAACTATAGAAAAAAATCTTAATGACCCAGATAACCACAAAGGTGTATGTGAAGTCAAATGGGCCTTAGGAAGCATCAGTATGAACAAAGCTAGGGGAGGTGAAAGAATTCCAGCTGAGCTATTTCAAATCCTAAAAGATGGTGCTGTGAAAGTGCTGCACTCAATATGCCAGTAAATTTGCAAAACTCAGCAGTGGCCACAGGACTGGAAAAAGTCAGTTTTCATTCCAATCCCAAATAAAGGCAATGGCAAAGAATGTTCACACTACTACGCAATTGTACTCATCTCACATGCTAGCAAAGTAACGCTCAAAAATCTCCAAGCTAGGCTTCAACAGTATGTGAACTGAAAACTTCCAGATGTTCAACCTAGATTTAGAAAGGAAAAGGACCAGAGATCAAATTGCCAACATATGTTTATCATAGAAAAAGTAAGAGATTTACACACAAAAAAAATCTACTTCTGCTTCATTGACTATGCTAAAGCCTTTGATTCTGTGGATCACAACAAACTGTGGAACATTCTTAAAGAGATGGGAATGCCAGACCACATTACCTGCCTCTTGAGAAATCTGTATGCAGTTCAAGAAGCAACAATTAGAACGGGACATGGAACTACATAGTTCAAAATTGGGAAAGGAGTACATAAAGACTGTATATTGTCACCCTACTTGTTTAATTGTGCAGAATACATCTATGCAGAGTACATCATGCAAAACGCTGGGCTGGATGAAGCAGAAACCAGAATCAAGATTGTTGCAAGAAATTTCAGTAACCTCAGATATGCAGATGACACCATCCTTATGGCAGAAAATGAAGAACTAAAGACTCTCTTGATGAAAAGGAAAGAGGAGAGTGGAAAAGCTGGCTTGAAACTCAACATTCACGAAATGAAGATCATGGCATCCATTCCCATCACTTCATGGCAAATAGATGAGAAACAATGGAAACAGTGACAGACTTTATTCTCTTGGGCCTCAAAGTCACTGCAGAGCGTTGCTGCAGCCATGAAATTAAAAGATGCTTGCTTCTTGGAGGAAAGCTGTGACAAAATAGACAGCATATTAAAAGGCAGAGACATTATTTTGCTAGCAAAGGTCCATACAGTCAAAGCTATGGTTTTTCCATTAGTCATGTATGGATGTGAGAGTTGGGCCATAAAGAAAATTGAGCACTGCTGAATTGATGCTTTTTTTTTATTATTATTATTTTTTTAATTTTAGTTTTTTATTTTTTAAATTTTAAAATCTTTAATTCTTACATGCATTCCCAAACATGAACCCCCCTCCCACCTCCCTCCCCATAACAACTTTCTGGGTCATCCCCATGCACCAGCCCCAAGCATGCTGCATCCTGCGTCAGACATAGACTGGCGATTCAATTCACATGATAGTATACATGTTAGAATGTCATTCTCCCAAATCATCCCACCCTCTCCCTCTCCCTCTGAGTCCAAAAGTCCGTTATACACATCTGTGTCTCTTTCCCTGTCTTGCATACAGGGTCGTCATTGCCATCTTTCTAAATTCCATATATATGTGTTAGTATACGGTATTGGTGTTTTTCTTTCTGGCTTACTTCACTCTGTATAATCGGCTCCAGTTTCATCCATCTCATCAGAACTGATTCAAATGAATTCTTTTAACGGCTGAGTAATACTCCATTGTGTATATGTACCACAGCTTTCTTATCCATTCATCTGCTGATGGACATCTAGGTTGTTTCCATGTCCTGGCTATTATAAACAGTGCTGCGATGAACATTGGGGTACATGTGTCTCTTTCAATTCTGGTTTCCTCGGTGTGTATGCCCAGAAGTGGGATTGCTGGGTCATAAGGTAGTTCTATTTGCAATTTTTAAGGAATCTCCACACTGTTCTCCATAGTGGCTGTACTAGTTTGCATTCCCACCAACAGTGTAGGAGGGTTCCCTTTTCTCCACACCCTCTCCAGCATTTATTGCTTGCAGATTTTTGGATCGCAGCCATTCTGACTGGTGTGAAGTGGTACCTCATTGTGGTTTTGATTTGCATTTCTCTAATAATGAGTGATGTTGACCATCTTTTCATGTGTTTGTTAGCCATCCGTATGTCTTCTTTGGAGAAATGTCTATTTAGTTCTTTGGCCCATTTTTTGATTGGGTCGTTTATTTTTCTGGAATTGAGCTGCAGAAGTTGCTTGTATATTTTTGAGATTAGTTGTTTGTCAGTTGCTTCATTTGCTATTATTTTCTCCCATTCAGAAGGCTGTCTTTTCACCTTGCTTATAGTTTCCTTTGTTGTACAGAAGCTTTTAATTTTAATTAGATCCCATTTGTTTATTTTTGCTTTTATTTCCAGAATTCTGGGAGGTGGATCATAGAGGATCCTGCTGTGATTTATGTCGGAGAGTGTTTTGCCTATGTTCTCCTCTAGGAGTTTTATAGTTTCTGATCTTACATTTAGATCTTTAATCCATTTTGAGTTTATTTTTGTGTGCGGTGTTAGAAAGTGATCTAGTTTCATTCTTTTACAAGTGGTTGACCAGTTTTCCCAGCACCACTTGTTAAAGAGATTGTCTTTACTCCATTGTATATTCTTGCCTCCTTTGTCAAAGATAAGGTGTCCATATGTGTGTGGATTTATCTCTGGGCTTTCTATTTTGTTCCATTGATCTATATGTCTGTCTTTGTGCCAGTACCATACTGTCTTGATGACTGTGGCTTTGTAGTAGAGCCTGAAGTCAGGCAAGTTGATTCCTCCAGTTCCATTCTTCTTTCTCAAGATTGCTTTGGCTATTCGAGGTTTTTGTATTTCCATACAAATCTTGAAATTATTTGTTCTAGTTCTGTGAAAAATGTGGCTGGTAGCTTGATAGGGATTGCACTGAATTTGTAAATTGCTTTGGGTAGTATACTCATTTTCACTATATTGATTCTTCCAATCCATGAACATGGTATATTTCTCCATCTATTAGTGTCCTCTTTGATTTCTTTCATCAGTGTTTTATAGTTTTCTATATATAGGTCTTTAGTTTCTTTAGGTAGATATATTCCTAAGTATTTTATTCTTTTCGTTGCAATGGTGAATGGAATTGTTTCCTTAATTTCTTTTTCTACTTTCTCATTATTCGTGTATAGGAATGCAAGGGATTTCTGTGTGTTGATTTTATATCCTGCAACTTTACTATATTCATTGATTAGCTCTAGTAATTTTCTGGTGGAGTCTTTAGGGTTTTCCATGTAGAGGATCATGTCATCTGCAAATAGTGAGAGTTTTACTTCTTCTTTTCCAATTTGGATTCCTTTTATTTCTTTTTCTGCTCTGATTGCTGTGGCCAAAACTTCCAGAACTATGTTGAATAGTAGCGGTGAAAGTGGGCACCCTTGTCTTGTTCCTGACTTTAGGGAAATGCTTTCAATTTTTCACCATTGAGGATAATGTTTGCTGTGGGTTTGTCATAGATAGCTTTTATTATGTTGAGGTATGTTCCTTCTATTCCTGCTTTCTGGAGAGTTTTTATCATAAATGGATGTTGAATTTTGTCAAAGGCCTTCTCTGCATCTATTGAGATAATCATATGGTTTTTATTTTCCAATTTGTTAATGTGGTGAATTACATTGATTGATTTGCGGATATTGAAGAATCCTTGCATCCCTGGGATAAAGCCCACTTGGTCATGGTGTATGATCTTTTTAATGTGCTGTTGGATTCTGATTGCTAGAATTTTGTTGAGGATTTTTGCATCTATGTTCATCAGAGATATTGGCCTGTAGTTTTCTTTTTTTGTGACATCTTTGTCAGGTTTTGGTATTAGGGTGATGGTGGCCTCATAGAATGAGTTTGGAAGTTTACCTTCCTCTGCAATTTTCTGGAAGAGTTTGAGGAGGATAGGTGTTAGCTCTTCTCGAAATTTTTGGTAGAATTCAGCTGTGAAGCCATCTGGACCTGGGCTTTTGTTTGCTGGAAGATTTCTGATTACAGTATCAATTTCCGTGCTTGTGATGGGTCTGTTAAGATTTTCTATTTCTTCCTGGTTCAGTTTTGGAAAATTGTACTTTTCTAAGAATTTGTCCATTTCTTCCACGTTGTCCATTTTATTGGCATACAACTGCTGATAGTAGTCTCTTATGATCCTTTGTATTTCTGTGTTGTCTGTTGTGATCTCTCCATTTTCATTTCTAATTTTATTGATTTGATTTTTCTCTCTTTGCTTCTTGATGAGTCTGGCTAATGGTTTGTCAATTTTATTTATCCTTTCAAAGAACCAGCTTTTGGCTTTGTTGATTTTTGCTATGGTCTCTTTTGTTTCTTTTGCATTTATTTCTGCCCTAATTTTTAAGATTTCTTTCCTTCTACTAGCTCTGGGGTTCTCCAACTCTTCCTTTTCTAGTTGCTTTAGTTGTAGAGTTAGGTTATTTATTTGACTTTTTCTTGTTTCTTGAGGTATGCCTGTATTGCTATGAACTTTCCTCTTAGCACTGCTTTTATAGTGTCCCACAGGTTTTGGGTTGTTGTGTTTTCATTTTCATTAGTTTCTATGCATATTTTGATTTCTTTTTGATTTCTTCTGTGATTTGTTGGTTATTCAGAAGTGTGTTGTTCAACCTCCATATGTTGGAATTTTTAATAGTTTTTCTCCTGTAATTGAGATCTAATCTTAATGCATTATGGTCAGAAAAGATGCTTGGAATGATTTCGATTTTCTTGAATTTATCAAGTTTAGATTTATGGCCCAGGATGTGATCTATCCTGGAGAAGGTTCCATGAGCACTTGAAAAAAGGTGAAATTCGTTGTTTTGGGGTGAAATGTCCTATAGATATCAATTAGGTCTAACTGATCTAATGTATCATTTAAAGTTTGCGTTTCTTTGTTAATTTTCTGTTTAGTTGATCTGTCCATAGGTGTGAGTGGGGTATTAAAGTCTCCCACTATTATTGTGTTATTGTTGATTTTCCCTTTCATACTTGTTAGCATTTGTCTTACATATTGCGGTGCTCCTATATTGGGTGCATATATATTTATAATTGTTATATCTTCTTCTTGGATTGTTCCTTTGATCATTATGTAGTGGCCTTCTTTGTCTCTTTTCACAGCCTTTGTTTTAAAGTCTATTTTATCGGATATGAGTATTGCCACTCCTGCTTTCTTTTGGTCTCTATTTGCGTGGTATATCTTTTTCCAGCCCTTCACTTTCAGTCTGTATGTGTCCCTTGTTTTGAGGTGGGTCTCTTGTAAGCAGCATATAGAGGGGTCTTGTTTTTGTATCCATTCGGCCAGTCTTTGTCTTTTGGTTGGGGCGTTCAACCCATTTACGTTTAAGGTAATTATTGATAAGTATGATCCCGTTGCCATTTACTTTATTGTTTTGGGTTTGGGTTTATACACCCTTTTCGTGTTTCCTGTCTAGAGGATATCCTTTAGAATTTGTTGGAGAGCTGGTTTGGTGGTGCTGAATTCTCTCAGCTTTTGCTTGTCTGTAAAGCTTTTGATTTCTCCTTCGTATTTGAATGAGATCCTTGCTGGGTACAGTAATCTGGGCTGTAGGTTATTGTCTTTCATCACTTTAAGTATGTCTTGCCATTCCCTCCTGGCCTGAAGAGTTTCTATTGACAGATCAGCTGTTATCCTTATGGGAATCCCCTTGTGTGTTATTTGTTGTTTTTCCCTTGCTGCTTTTAATATTTGTTCTTTGTGTTTGATCTTTGTTAATTTGATTAATATGTGTCTTGGGGTGTTTCGCCTTGGGTTTATCCTATTTGGGACTCTCTGTGTTTCTTGGACTTGGGTGATTATTTCCTTCCCCATTTTAGGGAAGTTTTCAACTATTATCTCCTCAAGGATTTTCTCATGGTCTTTCTTTCTGTCTTCTTCTTCTGGGACTCCTATAATTCGAATGTTGGAGCGTTTCATATTGTCCTGGAGGTCTCTGAGATTGTCCTCGTTTCTTTTAATTCGTTTTTCTTGTTTCCTCTCTGATTCATTTATTTCTACCATTCTATCTTCTATTTCACTAATCCTATCTTCTGCCTCCGTTATTCTACTATTTGTTGCCTCCAGAGAGTTTCTGATCTCATTTATTGTGTTATTCATTATATTTTGACTCTTTTTTATTTCTTCTAGGTCCTTGTTAAACCTTTCTTGCATCTTCTCAATCCTTGTCTCTAGGCTATTTATCTGTGTTTCCATTTTGATTTCAAGATTTTGGATCATTTTCACTATCAATATTCGGAATTCCTTCTCCGGTAGATTCCCTACTTCTTCCTCTTTTGTTTGGTTTGGTGGGCAACTTTCCTGTTCCTTTACCTGCTGAGTATTCCTCTGTCTCTTCATCTTGGTTATATTGCTGCGTTTGGGGTGGCCTTTTTATATTCTGATAATTTGTGGAGTTCTCTTTATTATGGAGCTTCCTCACTTTGGGTGGGGTTCTGTCAGTGGCTTGTCAAGGTTTCCTGGTTAGGGAGGCTTGTGTTGGAGTTTTGGTGGGTGGAGCTGGGTTTCTTCTCTCTGGAGTGCAGTGGAGTGACCCGTAATGGGTTATGAGACATCAAAGGTTTTGGGATAATTTTGAGCTGCCTGTATATTGAGGCTCAGGGGAGTGTTCCTGTGTTGCTGGAGAATTTGGGTGGTATGTCTTGTTTTGGAACTTGTTGGCCCTTGGGTGGAGCTTGGTTTCGGTGTAGGTATGAAGGCATTTGATGAGCTCCTATTGCTTAATGTTCCCTGAATTCAAGAGTTCTCTAATGTTTTCAGGCTTTGGGTTTAAGCTTCCTGCTTTGGTTTTCAGTTTTATTTTTACAGTAGCCTCTAGACTTCTCCATCTATACAGCACCGATGATAAAACATCTAGGTTAAAGATGAAAAGTTTCTCCACATTGAAGGACACTCAGAGAGGTTCACTGAGTTACAAGGAGAAGAGAAGATGGAGGGGGTAGTTAGAGGTAACTGGAATGAGATGCGGTGAGATCAAGAGAGGAGAGAGCAAGCTAGCCAGTAGTCACTTCCTTATGTGTGCTCTATAGTCTGGACCACTCAGAGGTATTTACAGAGTTATACGGGGAAGAGGAGAGGGAGGAAGTAGACAGAGGTGATCAGGAGGATAAGAGAGAGGAATGAGTAGGAGAGAGACAAATCCTGCCAGTAACCAGTTCCTTAGGTGTTCTCTACCGTCTGGAACACACAGAGATTCACAGAGTTGGATAGAGAAGAGATGGGGGAGAAAAGAGACAGAGGCCACCTGGTGGAGAAAAAGGAGAGTCCAGAGGAGGAGAGAGTGGTCAAGCCAGTAATCTCGCTCTCAGGTAAACTTGGGTAGTGAAGTTTGGGTTTTTAAATGTACAAAATTGACAACAAAAACCTAAGAGCAAAGATTAAAAATCTGGAGTAGAGGTTGGATTTTCAAAGATACAATATTAAAGAAAAGCAGAAGGAAAAAGGAAGAAAGAAAAAAAAGAATTATTAAAAAACAATCAAAAAAAAAAAACCAAAACAAAACAAAACACCAACAACCATCCAAAGAGTATATATGGTGTTTGCCTTAAAAAAAAAAAAAAAAAAAGTCTTTTTTTTTTTTAAAAATAGTAATACTAGGTTGTAGAAATAAAAATTAGAGGAGAAATAGAAGACTTAACAATTAAAAAAAAGCTCGGAAAAAAAAAGGAAAAAAAAAAGCAAAAAGCAAAAAAAAAGAATGATTTTAAAAATATTAAAAAATTAAAAATATATCTGGCTCTTCTCTGATGTTATGGGCCGTGTGGGCTCACTTCAAAGGTGGTTCCCTCTGTTTAACTTCTTCTGTTTGCTGGTTTTTAGGCTCACTAGTTCAGTCGCGCTGTGGGGAGGGGGGATGCTGCAAACAAATAGCACTGTCGTGTGTACACAGTATCTCTGCCCCGCTTGACCTGTCCTTTCTCGCGGCGCACAAACCGCTCCGGCTCTACGATGCTCAGCCGGGAGCCGTCTGGGGCCGGCCCTAGGCTGCGTGCACTTCCCCGGTCCAAGCCGCTCAGGTTCGGCCCTCAGGCAGCCCTCAGAGGCACAGATTCGGCTGGGACTGCGCTTTGTGCCCTTCCCAGGTCCAAGTAGCTCAGGAGTTTGGCGAGCGCGATCGCCGCAGCTTGTCACCTTTTCCGCCGCTGCCGCTCAGCTCTCTAGGTGGACCGCTGGCGCACCCCGTGAGGCAGACTGTGACTGTCCAGCACCCCCAGAAGTCTTAGCAAAGGAGCCTGCTTGCAGTTAGGTAAGTAAAGTCTCTCCGGGTCTGCAATTGCCCCTTTCCAGTCCTTACGGCTCTGGCTGCCTGTCCCCGGCGGGGAATGGTCTGCAGCCGGCTTTTTCCGCTCCGTCCTTTGTTCTGTGCTCAGTCCTGGCGGTGTCTTATGTTCGAGCTTTTCGCGTGGTAGCTATCCCACAGTCCGGTTTGCTAGCCCAAGTTAGGTCGTTCTGGTTGTGCGTGGGGCGTTCCTGCCCGATTCTTACAAAGCTCTGCAGCCCGCGCCTCCCGCGCGTCCCTGCCCTGCCCCCACTTCCCAGTGGCGGATGCAGGCGTCTGTGCTGCTTTTCCGCTGGGGGAGTTACTGTTGGGCTTGTAATCTCTTGGTTTTAATTATTTATCTATTTTTCCTTCCTGTTATGTTGCCTCTGTGTTTCCAAGGCTCGCCACAGACTCGGCAGGGAGAGTGTTTCCTGGTGTTTGGAAACCTCTCTTCTTAAAATTCCCTTCCCGGGACAGGCTTCCCTTCTCGGGACGGAGCTCCCTCCCCACCTCCTTTGTCTCCTTTTTCGTCTTTTATATTTTTTCCTACCTGTTTTTGAAGACAATGGTCTGCTTTTCTGGTTGCCTGATGTCCTCTGCCAGCCTACAGAAGTTGTTTTGTGGAGTTTGCTCGGCGTTGAAATGTTCTTTTGAGGAATTTGTGAGGGAGAACGTGATCTTCCCGTCCTATTCCTCCGCCATCTTTCCCTCTCTCCTGAATTGATGCTTTTGAACTGTGGTATTGGAGAAGACTCTTGAGAGTCCCTTGGACATCAAAGAGATCCAACCAATCCATCCTAAAGGAAATCAACCCTGAATAGTCATTGGAAGGACTGATGCTGAAGCTGAAGCTGAAGCTCCAATACTTTGGTCACTTGATTTGAAGAGCCAATTCATCTTTGGAGAAATGTCTATTTAGTTCTTTGGCCCATTTTTTGATTGGGTCCTTTATTCTTCTGGAATTGAGCTGCATAAGTTGCTTGTATATTTTTGAGATTAGTTGTTTGTCAGTTGCTTCATTTGCTATTATTTTCTCCCATTCAGAAGGCTGTCTTTTCACCTTGCTTATATTTTCCTTTGTTGTGCAGAAGCTTTTAATTTTAATTAGATCCCATTTGTTTATTTTTGCTTTTATTTCCAGAATTCTGGGAGGTGGATCATAGAGGATCCTGCTGTGATTTATGTCTGAGAGTGTTTTGCCTATGTTCTCCTCTAGGAGTTTTATAGTTTCTGATCTTACATTTAGATCTTTAATCCATTTTGAGTTTATTTTTGTGTGCGGTGTTAGGAAGTGATCTAGTTTCATTCTTTTACAAGTGGTTGACCAGTTTTCCCAGCACCACTTGTTAAAGAGATTGTCTTTACTCCATTGTATATTCTTGCCTCCTTTGTCAAAGATAAGGTGTCCATATGTGTGTGGATTTATCTCTGGGCTTTCTATTTTGTTCCATTGATCTATATGTCTGTCTTTGTGCCAGTACCATACTTTCTTGATGACTGTGGCTTTGTAGTAGAGCCTGAAGTCAGGCAAGTTGATTCCTCCAGTTCCATTCTTCTTTCTCAAGATTACTTTGGCTATTCGAGGTTTTTTGTATTTCCATACAAATCTTGAAATTATTTGTTCTAGTTCTGTGAAAAATGTGGCTGATAGCTTGATAGGCATTGCATTGAATTTGTAAATTGCTTTGGGTAGTATACTCATTTTCACTATATTGATTCTTCCGATCCATGAACATGGTATATTTCTCCATCTATTAGTGTCCTCTTTGATTTCTTTCACCAGTGTTTTATAGTTTTCTATATATAAGTCTTTAGTTTCTTTAGGTAGATATATTCCTAAGTATTTTATTCTTTTCGTTGCAATGGTGAATGGAATTGTTTCCTTAATTTCTTTTTCTACTTTCTCATTATTCATGTATAGGAATGCAAGGGATTTCTGTGTGTTGATTTTATATCCTGCAACTTTACTATATTCATTGATTAGCTCTAGTAATTTTCTGGTGGAGTCTTTAGGGTTTTCCATGTAGAGGATCATGTCATCTGCAAACAGTGAGAGTTTTACTTCTTCTTTTCCAATTTGGATTCCTTTTATTTCTTTTTCTGCTCTGATTGCTGTGGCCAAAACTTCCAGAACTATGTTGAATAGTAGTGGTGAAAGTGGACACCCTTGTCTTGTTCCTGACTTTAGGGGAAGTGCTTTCAATTTTTCACCATTGAGGATAATGTTTGCTGTGGGTTTGTCATAGATAGCTTTTATTATGTTGAGGTATGTTCCTTCTATTCCTGGATGGCTAACAAACACATGAAAAGATGCTCAACATCACTCATTATTAGAGAAATGCAAATCAAAACCACAATGAGGTACCACTTCACACCAGTCAGAATGGCTGCGATCCAAAAATCTGCAAGCAATAAATGCTGGAGAGGGTGTGGAGAAAAGGGAACCCTCCTACACTGTTGGTGGGAATGCAAACTAGTACAGCCACTATGGAGAACAGTGTGGAGATTCCTTAAAAATTGCAAATAGAACTACCTTATGACCCAGCAATCCCACTTCTGGGCATACACACCGAGGAAACCAGAATTGAAAGAGACACATGTACCCCAATGTTCATCGCAGCACTGTTTATAATAGCCAGGACATGGAAACAACCTAGATGTCCATCAGCAGATGAATGGATAAGAAAGCTGTGGTACATATACACAATGGAGTATTACTCAGCCGTTAAAAAGAATTCATTTGAATCAGTTCTGATGAGATGGATGAAACTGGAGCCAATTATACAGAGTGAAGTAAGCCAGAAAGAAAAACACCAATACAGTATACTAACACATATATATGGAATTTAGGAAGATGGCAATGATGACCCTGTATGCAAGACAGGGAAAGAGACACAGATGTGTATAACGGACTTTTGGACTCAGAGGGAGAGGGAGAGGGTGGGATGATTTGGGAGAATGACAGTCTAACATGTATACTATCATGTAAGAATTGAATCGCCAGTCTATGTCTGACGCAGGATGCAGAATGCTTGGGGCTGGTGCATGGGGATGACCCAGAGAGATGTTATGGGGAGGGAGGTGGGAGGGGGGTTCATGTTTGGGAACGCATGTAAGAATTAAAGATTTTAAAATTTAAAAAAAAAATAAAAAAAAAATGAAGAGCCAATTCATTGGAAAAGACCCTGATGCTGGGAAAGATTGAAGGCAGGAGGAGAAGGGGACAACAGAGGATGAGATGGTTAGATGGCATCACTAACTCAATGAACATGAGTTTGAGTAATCTTTGGGTGATGGTGAAGGACAAGGAAGCCTGGCGTGTTGTAGTCCATGGGGTTGCAAAGAGTTGGACACAACTGAGAGACAACAACAACAACAATTTTGGTTTTTATTCATTTCAAAGTATTTTCTATTTTTTCTTGTTATTTCTTCTTTGAATCATTGGTTGTTGAAATGTTTGAATTCTACAAATTTCTGAATTTTAAATTTCCCTCTCTTGTCAATATCTAGCTTCATTCAAATAACACAATTTGTATGTTAATCTTTTTTAATATATACATTTATTTATTTTAATTGGAGGTTAATTACTTTACAATATTGTATTGGTTTTGCCATACTAAACACCAATACTGTATGTTAATCTTTTAAAATTTTGTTGATATTTGCTATATGGTCTAACATGCAATCTATTCTGGAGAACGCTCCATGTACCCTTCAGAAGAGTAGGTAGTCTGCTAATGTTGGGTTCAATGTTTTGTCTAAGTCTGTTAGATGTAGTTGACTTCTAGTTTTGTTGAAGTCTTCTATTTCCTTACTGGTTTTCTGCCATGTCGTCTTAATCATTTTTCAATATGATGTATTTATCCCTTCAGTTAGTTTAGAATTGTCTATTTCTTCCTTCCATTTCTTCAATTTTTTGCTTCATGTATTTTAGGGCTCTGTTGTCAGGTGTGTGTTTATTTATGATTGTTACATCTCCTTGATGGATTGACCATTTATCAACATACAATATCCTTTTTTGTCTCTGTAGCATTTGAATAAAGTCTACTTTGTTTGATTAATGGTGGATACATCGCAACTATCAGCACCTATTTCCCTTTCCATTCTTTGTTTCAACTTTATAAGTGTCTTTGGATCTATTGTGTCTCCTATAGAAAGCATATAGAAGAGCCACATTTCTGTTTTGTTTTGTTTTGTTTTGTTTTGTTTTTTTGCTCTTGCTGTGTGGCCTGTGGGATTTTTACTTCACCAGCCAGAGATCGAACCCACACACCCTGCAGTGGAAGTGTGAAGTCTATAGCCACTGGACCACCAGGGAAGTCCTGAACCATATTTCTTAAAAAAAAAAAAATCCAGTCTGCCAGTCTCTGCATTTTATGTAAAGACTTTAATCCATTTAAATTTACAGTGATTAGTGATAAGGAAAGAATTATTTTTGCCATTTTGCTATGTGTTTTCTACATTTCTTATAGTTTTTTTGTTCTTATATTCTTATATTATTGCTTTGATTTGTGTTTAATTGATTTTTTTCTAGTGTACCAGTTTGATTCCCTCCTTATTTTCTTTTGGCATTTGTTGCTGTTGTTATTTTCTTAGTGGTTAATAGGGTATTGAAATTAACATCTTAAATGATGGCAATCTAGTTGAGTTGATACCAGCTTCTCCCTGTCCTCATCTTTCTTTTCTTTCCTTCTAGGAATCCCATATGCTCAATGATGTACCATGTGTACCTTAAAGTCTATTTTTCTTTATTATTTTTCTTTCTGAACTTCAGATTAAATAATTTCAATTGATCTATTTTCACATTTGCCTATTTTTTCTTCTCCTTGCTCAAATACACTGTTGAATCCCACAGTGGATTTTTCATTTCAATTATTGTACTTTTCAGGTTCAGAATTTCTTATTGGTTCCTTTAAATAATTTCTATCACTTTATTGATATTCTTTTTGCTGAAACATCATTCCCCTAGATTGTATTACTTATTTATGCCAGGTTTCCTTTGACTCTTTGAGTGTATTTTAAGCAGTTGATTTAAAGTCTTTTCCTAGTAAGTCCAATGCTGGGGCTTCCTCAGAAACTGTTTCTGTTAATTTCACTTTTTAAAAAATGGGCCAGACTCTGCCTACTTTATGTTGTTTGGATATTTTGAATATTTACAATACAATAATTCTAGAAAACAGATTCTCCTCTCTAGGGTTTGTTATTTTTGCTTGTTTGGGGTTGTTTATGCAGATTGGCTCTGAGTTGGGGCATTTCTTCAAAGCTTAGTCAGGCCACTTGTAGCCCTGTTTTAGTTCACTCTCTGCTGCTGGAAACTTAAAGATCAAGGTAAGGTAAAAACTTGGGGTTTTCTCTGGTATTTTCTTGGCACACATCTAACTGTGGGCATTCACATGGTGTTGTGAACATCTTGGTGTATACAGGATCCTTTCTAAGCCCCTATTCCCCCATCTGTCTCATTATCCAAACTTCTCCCTTCCTACATTTTCAGTCTTTTTGCTGCTTGCCTCCTTTGTTGTCCCTTACCACAGACAACTGCAATTAGTATATTTTACTTTAAATGATTTTTAAAAATGCTTCCTAAGAGGCACCTCTAGTTCAGATAGACTTCTGAGTGGAGAGGGCAAAACCAAGTCAGATCCCTGAGTCAATCTCTCAGGGTGCCATCAGACACAAAAGTAAACAACTATAGTCTTTTGAGAACTGCATCCATACTGCCCCCTCTGACGCCAGTAAGCCATCCTAAGAAAGTAGGCCACTGTTCCCATGCCCACTGCTGAACTGGAGAGTGGAGAATAGGAGATTGGTAAGTGAAAATGTTCTAAGTCTATCTCATGATGTTTTGCAGCCTCTTCATTAAGCATCCATCATGGCTCAGATGGTAAAAAAAATCCACCTTCAATGTACGAGACCTGAGTTTGATCCCCATGTTGGGAAGGTCTCCTGGAGGAGGGCATGGAAACCCACTCCAGTATTCTTGCCTGGAGAATTCCCATGGGCAGAGAAGCCTGGTGAGCTACAGTCCATGGATTCACAAAAAGTCGGACATGACTAAGCGACCAAGCACTTTAAGCACTCCCCTTAAGTTTTTGCTTCTACTTTAGAGTTCTGAAAAAGTTGTTTCTGATAGTTTTTACTAGCTTATTGGCAGTTTCTATGATGGTACAGATCTTTGGAACTCCCTACTCCACCATTCTCAGTGACATCACTTGCTCATTTGTTTTTAAGAGGCACTCACATTATTCAGGAAAAAAGTTGTTTGCTACTGAAAATAGATCCCTAAGCCCCTGTATTAAATACCTGTTTGTTTGTTTGTTTGTTTGTTTCCAGAAGTGCACATAGTCTTTCCAAATGTAGAGTGTCCATCAGCTGGTAGCCATGAAGTATTTGAAGTCACAATTGCAAATAGGCCCAGCTAAGTTATCCCTGATCCTATTTTTAAAAGTCTTCACCTTCAGAGACTCAGGCTTATTTGACTGTCTCCACTTTGAGCAACGGATCAAGAAAATTTATAACTGTGTAAATCTTTTGCTAGGAATTGTTAAAACAACCCAGAAGCTTTCTACAAGGATAAAACTCACAGGATGCTATCAAAACACTATGACTCTTAGTCCCATTCATAAGTTCCAGGATATGTCAGTACTACTCAAAGTATAGTCATTGGATCAGCAGAATCATTATCATCTGAGAGTAAGAAATGAATATTTATGGACCCCACTTCAGGCCTATTGGAGAAAGGGACCAGGAATTTATGCTTTAATGAGCTCTTCATGTTTTTTTCTTATGCACAGTAAATTTGAAAATCACTGTAGAATGTAATATTTCTTTCATGTTTTCATTATTTGACCACCTACTGCCAATGGTCAAATAATGCAGGCAGAAATGTTATCCTGGCATTAGTGAATATAATTTTCATTTATTTGATTTCTTCATATATGCTATTAGTCAGAAAATATTGGACAACTAAGGAATTTGGGTTTCCACTTAATATAGATGAATTTCATTTAGCTCTCTCTAAACAGGCACTCACTTTGTTTCCTGTTTATTACTTATTGTTGGTGTTTGTTGATATCCCATAATTTTAAAAGTAATTTTATTAGTATAATATAATTTTTTACTTTTAAAATATATTAGAAAATTTCTTTTAATTTTCTAATCTGTAACTTTCCCTAACAGAATTCCTGAAGAAGCCACTATTATCCATAATTTGAGCCATTGAAATGTGAGGTTATTCAATTAGCTTTTTCCCTGAATGATAGCAACATTATATGGCCAATATAGTGATCTTTTGTGTTTTTCTATGATATTCCCTAGATTTGTAGAGATTATTAATGGGGAAAAAACACATCTCAAGCAGAACTATACTGGTTCCTTTTTATATTCAATCTATTGCATGCATTATATTTAATTAAAATCAATTTGAATCAGATATGGACTTGTGTATTTTATTGTGTATTCTATCATATGATTTCATCTTTGTCTGTGCATCTAACATACTCTGGGAAGGATTTTATCCCTTTTTACTTAGGGAATAAAGGCTCTTTTTTTGGTGATAAAAGAAATTAAAAGGACAGACTGGATTCAGCACTAGTAATATTCTAACAGCATGAGGAATTCACAGGGATACTTACCTGAAGCAACAAAACCTTTTTGCAAAATAACTTACCAAAGCAGGTCAAGAGTCTCTGTGCATATTTCATCTTCTTAGAAGAGTCTTTGCCAGTCTTCCATAGACGCTGTACCCTGTCCTTGAATATTGATGAATGACCAGGTAATAAAGCATGAAGTTAAAGCCAAGAGTCCAACTAGTTATCCATTTGGAGTGGGATGATCTGAAAAAAAATATAGTGAGCTCAGGAAGATCAATTATAGAATAATTAAAGATAATTTGAATGCTGAAGGGTTCTGGGACTTTTTCCTTTTCTGGTTCAGTATGGATGATCTAAAGGCCATTCTCTGTGATATATAGCTTCCTCATGTACTGCTGTACGATTGGTGTGATGGGTGAAGGAGTCAATGGTGAAGGAATAGAGCAGATTAACGATGAGTTCAGTGGACTAGGGCCACCTAATTTCCTGTAGGAAGAAGTATACCCTGTATTAGTCATCCATGAATGCATAATAAGTTACCTCCAAACTTCAAAGCTTAAGCCATAAATATTTATTTATTTATTAACTGTTTCCATGCTTTGTTTTAATAATACTCTTAGTGGGGAAACTAGTTTTACAGGGGTATTTGATGGAATGGAAGAAATTTAAGCACAATTTGAACAAGCTTAGGTTTCTAATTTAAGATTTTTTTTAATATAAAATAGAGCAAGATCATCTCAATCCATCAATAGCCAATTCCAGCAACTTATCCTCTGAAATCATAATGAAATTTAAATTAGTTTCCTATGAAAGGCAAGAATTTCAGATCCACAGTTTTTGTCTAGTTCAGCTGACTTTCATAGCAAAATTTTTGAAGGAAACCACTTAAGGAAGGAAGTGATATGTTGATTTGCATTCTGTGACCAGTTCTTTAAATGAGTAACTAATCCTGAATGCTTTCCTGTCACCACAGCCGTATCATCAGAATATACTCCTACACAAAATCCTAACTCCATTTATTATCTCACAATTTCTGTGGGTCAGGAATCCAGGCATGGATTAATGGGTGCTTCTGCCTCAAGGTTTCATATAAGACCACAATTAAGGTTCTGGATGGGATGTTAGTCTTCTCCCAAGGTTTGACGAGGAAGATTTGCTTCCAAGCTCACTCAAGTGGTTTCTGGAAAGACTCAAATTGTTACAAGCTATTGCTTGCAGTTCCTTCCTGATTGTTGGTTAGAGACTGCCCTCATTTCCTTACAACATGGGTCTCTCCATATGGCAACTGACATCATGGAACTGACTTCCATTAAAATGAGAAAATTAAAGCAAGATAGCATGAGCAAGACAGAAGCCAGAGTTTTTTCACAATCTTGGAAGTGGTATCCCATTAATTCTGCCCATTTTATTCATTAGAAGCAAGTTACTAGGTTCAACTCATACCCAGGGAAGGATATTACACAGGGTATGACTATCAAGAAGCAGTGTCATTGGGGACCATCCTAGAGGCTGCTTAACACAACCTTCATAGTGTAAGATGCTCCATCTATTTGCTCACCTTCCTGGGACTTCCTGGCAGTGAGAAGAAGATCTACACTAGACACACCTTAAGGGAGACAATTCTAGATCCAAACATAGTGTTAGAACTTCTAGTATAAAAGCCTGTTATTGTATAATCAACAAAAGGGAACTAGGACCATGATATTCCACAGGCAGAAAGCATTTTATAAGAGGAACTAAGCTCTCTTAATCAGTATATTACAGATTATTATCTTCTCACAGTAAACCAACCTTAATATGGAAAAGGGAGAATCCCTTCATGTCTCCATATCATCTTGTGCAACCTCAGCCTTCATTTCCTTATTCCACAAGTCAGCCTTCACTCAGATCAGAGACCAACACCCTCATATCGCCAAGTGACAACCACTATCCCTGTAAAGAACTTTATTTTTCGTATGCATAAAATGGAATAATGCCTTCTGAAATCAATATCCTTATTCCTATTCTAAGGAAACTCAGATAATCCCCACAATTACAAGATTGCAATGTACCTTTAACAAGAGACAGAATATGGCAAACAAGAGTAATATTGTATTACGAATACATAAAAACTGTCCTAAGTTAAAGGAAACTGAGTGTAAAACAAAGTTGACTTGAAAATAAGAACAAATGGATGAATTAATTTCTGGCTAAGAATGACTTAATATCTACAAAAGCAAATATAATTATGGAAAGCTAACAAAACTAAAACAAGTGACTTAAAAATTAATGATGGGTTCTGGATAAAATTTATATAAAATATACTGGTGACTCATATTTAAACAATTGAAAATAAGCATGAAAATACTGGCAAATGAGCACAATATGCATAATGGGCTAAAATGAGTCAGAAATAAATAGAAAAACATCACAAATCATTCAAAGAATCCCAAATGATGATGTTTCATCAGTTTAGAAAATGATACAGAAAATCCTATGATACAGAAAAGTTATCCATGACTAATAAACCAATCACAAGGAGTATTTGTTTTCTATAAATTGAATGTGCTGACCAAACAATTTCTTTTAAATCACATTTATCTTTTTCAGTAATTCATATGCTTGGAATACAGAAGAAGCCAGTTCACTGTGTCACACAGAACAGAAAGACTACTTCCACACATACCATTTAATCATCCTAACTCAGTAGGAGCTGGGGAGACAAGTTCAGTGGGGCCTAAAGTCTTCCTACAATTTATAAACACTTCTTTAAGAAAAAAGTACAAAGCTACAAATGCAAAATTATTATGAAAGTGAATATTTATTTAGAATGATGTTTTGGACTGAATATTTTTGTTACCCCCAAAAAAATTCACATGCTGAAGTCCAAATCCTCAATGTGATGGTATTAGGAGGTGAGGATTTGGGGAGATGTTTAGTTCTTGAGCCCTCATAAATTTGATTAATGCCTTCATAAAAGGGATCCATAGAGATCTTTCACCCCTTCTGTCACATGATGACACAATGAGAAGACAGCCGTCTATGAACAAGGAAGCAGGGTCCCACCAGACACCAAATCTGCTGATACCTTGTTCTTAGACTTACCAGAATGAAGAACTATGAGAAATAAATGTTTGTTGTTTAAATCAGTTAGCCTGTGGTGCTTTTGTTGTGGCAGCCCAAGTTAACTAAGACCAATGAGAAACTGACATTAAAACACTACACATTTTTTAAAGCATTGAAACATGTATATCATCATATGTGAAACAGATTGCCAGTCCAGGTTCGATGCATGAGACAGGGTGCTCAGGGCTGGTGCACTGGGATGACCCTGAGGGATGGGAGGGGGGGGGGGAAGTGGGAGTGGGGTTCAAGATGGGGAACGCATGTACACCCATGGCTGATTCATGTCAATGTATGGCAAAACCCACTACAATATTGTAAAGTAACCAACCTCCAAGTAAAATAAATACATTTAAAAAATAAAGCTGAAAAACAAAAAAATAGAAAAATTTAAAATCTGATATTACAAAAAATTGAAAAGAATACCATATTTTTATTATCTAACTCACCTCTATAATCTTTTATCCTGCATTCACTGGCTGAACACTCTTTTATTGCTTCCTCATATGTCAAGATATCTGTAATATCATTTGTTTAACCAAATTTATTTTTCAGTTATCAATGGTTGGGATGAAGGTATGACACTGAAAGATGAACTCCCCAGGTCAGTAAGTGCCCAATATGCTATCGGAGAAGAGTGGAGAAATAGCTCCAGAAGGAATGAAGAGGCTGAGCTAAAGTGAAATGACCTCAGTTGCGGATGTGTCTGGCAGTGAAAGTAAAGTCTGATGTTGTAAAAACAAAATTGCATAGGAACCTGGAATGTTAAGTCTATGACTCAAGGTAAATTGGAAGTGGTCTAAGAAGAAATAGCAAGAGAGAACATCAACATTTTAAGAATTGGTGGACTAAAATGGACTGGAATGCGCAAATTCAATTCAGATGACCATTATATGTACTACTGTGGCCAAGAATCACTTAGAAGAAATGGACCACTCATAGTCAACAAAAAGTATGAAATTCTGTACCTGGGAGCAATCTCAAAAATGACAGAATGATCTCTGTTTGTTTCCAAGGCAAAGCATTCAGTATTACAGTAATCCAAGTCTATGCCCCAACACTAATGGCAAAGAAGCTGAAATTGAATGGTTCTATGAAAACCTACAAGACCTTCTATAACTAATATCAAAAAAAAAAAAAAAAAAGATGTTCTTTTCATCATAGGGGGCTGGAATGCAAAGGAGGAAGTCAAGAGATATCTGGAGTAACAGGCAAGTTGGGCCTTGGAGCACAAAATGAAGCAGGCCAAAGGCTAACATTTTTCCAAGAGAAAGCACTGGTCATAGCAAACACTCTCTTCCAACAACACAAGAGACGACTCTACACATGAGCATCACCAGATAGTCAATACCAAAATCAGATCGATTATATTTGCTGCCAAAGACAGAGAAGATTTATACACACAGGAAAAATAAGACAAGCTGCTGACTGTGGCTCAGATCATGGGTTGCTTATTGCAAAATTCAGACTTAAATTGAAGAAAGTAGGGAAAACCACGAGGCCATTCAGGTATGACCTAAATCAAATCCCTTATGATTATACAGTGGAAGTAACAAATAGATTTAAGGTATTAGATCTGATAGACAGAGTGCCTGAAGAACTATGGATGGAGGATCATAAAATTGTACAGGAGGGTGTGATCAAAACTATTGCCAAGAAAAAGAAATGTAAAAAGGCAAAATGATTTTTCTGAGGTGGTCTTACAAATAGCTGAGAAAAGAAGAGAAGGAAAAGGCAAAGGAAAAAAGGAAAGATACACTCATGTGAATGCAGAGCTCCAAAGATAGCAAAGAGAGATAAAAAAGCTCTCTTAAGCGAACAATGCAAAGAAAGAGAGGTATATAATAGAATGGGAAAGACTAGAGAGCTCTTCAAGAGAGATACCAAAGGAATATTTCATACAAAGATGGGCAAAATAAAGGACAGAAATGGTAAGGACTTAACAGAAGCAGAAGATATTAAGAGGTGGCAGATATACGCAGAAGAACTACACACAAAAAGATCTTAATGACCCAGATAACCATGATGATGTGATCACTCATATAAAGCCAGACATCTTGAGGTGCAAAGTCAAGTTGGCCTTAGGAAACATCACAATGAATAAAGCTAGTGAAGGTGATGGAATTCCAGCTGAGCTATTTTAAATCATCAAAGATGATGCTGTGAAAGTCCTTCACTAAATATGCCAGCAAATTTGGAAAACTCAGCAATACCCACAGGACAGGAAAAGGTTAGTTTTTATTCCAATCCCAAAGAAAGTCAAAGTGAAAATCGCTCAGTCATGTCCAACTCTTTGCAATCCCATAGACTATACAGTCCATGGAGTTCTCCAAGCCAGAATACTAGAGTGGGTAGCCTATCCCTTCTCCAGCAGATCTTTCAAACCTAGGAATTGAACTGGGGTCTCCTGCATTGCAGGCGGATTATTTACCAACTGAGCTATGAAGGAAGCCCAATCCCAAAGAAGGGCAATGCCAAAGAATGTACAAACTATCACACAATTGCACTCATCTCACATGCCAGAAAGTAGTGCTCAAAATTCTCCAAGCTAAGCTTCAACAGTATGTGAACGGAGAACTCCCAGATGCTCAAGCTGGATTTAGAAAAGGCAGAGGAACCAGAGATCAAATTGCCAACATCTGTTGAATCATAGAAAGAGCATGAGAATTCCAGAACAACATTTGCTTCTGTTTCATTGACTATGCTAGTGCCTTTGACTGTGTGGATCACAAAATCTGGCATATTCTTAAAGAGACGGGAATACCAGATCACCTTCCTACCTCCTGAGAAATCTGTATGCAGGTCAAGAAGCAACAGTTAGAAGTCAACATGGACCAATGGACTGGTTCCAAATTGGGAAAGGAGTAAGTCAAGGCCATATATTGTCACCCTGCTTATTTAACTTATATGCAGAGTGCATCATGCAAAATGCCAGGCTGGATGAAGCAGAAATTGGAATCAAGACTGTTGCGAGAAATATCAATAACCTCAGATAGGCAGATGACACCACCCTTATAGCAAAAAGCAAAGAGGAACTAAAGAGTCTCTTGATGAACGTGAAAGAGGAGAGTGAAAAAGCTGATTTAAAACTCAACATTCAAAAAATGAAGATCATGGCATCCATTCCAATCCTTTCATGACAAATAGATGGGGAAACTATGGAAACAGTGACAGACTTTATTTTCTTGGGCTCCAAAATCACTGCAGATGGTGACTGCAGCCATGAAATTAGAAGATGCTTGCTCCTTGGAAGAAAAGCTATGACAAACTAGACAGTGTATTAAAAAGCAGAGACATTACTTTACTGATGAAGGGCCATATAGGCAAAGCTATGGTTTTTTCAGTAGTCATGTATGGATGTGAGATTTGGACCATAAAGAAGGATTAGCACCACAGAATTGATGCTTTTGAACTGTGGTATTGGAGAAGACTCCTGAAAGTCCCTTGGACAGCAAGAACAACCAAGTCAATCATAAAGGAAATGAGTCATGAATAGTCATTGGAAAGACTGATGCTGAAGAAGCTCCAACACCTTGGCCACCTCATGTGAAGAGCTGACTCATTAGAAAAGACCCTGTTGCTGGGAAAGATTGAAGACAGCAGGAGAAGTGGACAACAGAGGATGAGATGGTTGGATGGCATTACTGACTCCTTTGACATGAGTTTGAGCAAGCTCTGGGAGATGGTGATGGACAGGGAAGCATGGCATGCCGCAGTCCATGGGGTCACAAAGAGTCAGACATGACTGAGTGACTGAACAACAACAACAAAGTTGGGATAGTAATGTAAATTCACAAATGTGCAAAATAAACTTAGAAGCAAAACCTATAAAGAAAGATGAAGAATGATACACATATGTACTTGCTGTCTGCTACATGTTTATGCTCTATGAACTCAGGGATTCTCATGAAATCCTTTTCACCCATTTTTTTATTAAAAGCAAAGAAAATGTGTAGTGGGTGCATAATTAAGTGTGCTGTATTATTAGTATAGTAGTTTTAGATGCATCCATCTGTTTTGTCTTGGCATAGATGAGAATAAAATTTTCCACTTATAATTTTACACATTTGATAATTTGAAAATATAAAAGACTATCATTTCACTTAATTCCTTTCAAATCTTGTTTCTCTTCATTTACGCACATATTTCTCAAGCCAAACATATTTAAATGAGGGTATCAATTAAGTTGACACAACTAGAAGTCAGAATATTTCTCAATGCTATTTCTATATCAGGATAGTTAGCAATAAATTAGAAACAGGTAAACAACTGCAAACCACATGAAATATCCTACTAAACCTCAACTAAATGTATCTGAAACTCCCTCCCTTTGCTCTTAGCAGATCTCAAATATACTTGAAGTCACTGAAGTGTCCCCTGGCAGAAATAATAGTATAATGGAGCAAAAGCCGAAGTGGAAAGAGACAATAGACTTAATCAAATAATGTATAAAAATCATGCATTTCAAATTTTGCAAAAGCACAAGATCATGTGAACATGTCTCAAAGTGTCTCCCAAGGTTTTAGAAGAGACCTATAAAACTGACAGGCTGTAAACTCAATATTTCTTAGCTCCAGAGTAAATCCACCCCTGTGCTACACCTGATACCTTAGGACTAGGGCACGTACGGGCAGTAAGTACTAAGAACAGAACTTTTATGTCTATTTTTCAAATCTCCTAGAAGTTTCTTTAGACTAATAGAATCACTTCCCCTCAAAGGAAACTTCTGTGCATTTGTCATTTAACATGACAAAAATGTTTACCTCTCCTTCTTTTGGGAATTTCAAATCAAACAGAAAGGAAAACAAGACACAGAAATGTAAGTTATGATATCAGAGAGATAAGGATACATTTATAATCTTGACCCACAATGTATACAGGAACAATGAGGACAGAAGAATGGTAGAGCAGTGGAAAGTAAAATATAAGTGTTTTCAGGGAATTATAGAAAAAATGATGAAAGCTAATTTATTTCAAATAATTTCATTTACTTTCAAGGAAAGGTATTAGAATTGTGGGGATCAGGGGCTATTAAAAAATAGAGGCATGTCATGAGAATGAAAACTGTAATGTTTCTAGAAAATTTAGCAATTAAACATTCTTCACTATGTTCTAGTCATTCCTGGACTTTCAGGGTGATCCTAGTTCTACAGCTTCTGTCCCCATTGCTTCTTTGACTGCTCCAGTGAGTAGAACTTTAGGCCACTGAGCCTAAGGCCTAGACACTATAATCTCTTTGATAGTGACATATGACTTGCTAATGCTTGAGTGTCTTCCATCAAAATAGAAGTAGGGTGGGTTTCTGAATGTAGCTTTCAGACCATTTGTATCATTACTATTCTTAACAATTTACTTTTTCATTGCTCTTTGATTAGATTGGACATTGTGGTAGAGGACTGTACCACTGTATGTGCCAATGTTTCCAAGGTTCATTAAACTTAACTAGAATTTCCAAGTGTGACCCTCCAGTTGTAACCACAGTGATATTATTTGACCCCTTAGTACCAAGGAGTCACATTTTATGTAGATATTAGTTTCATAAATCAGCTAGCAATATGGATCAAGGATAGCCAATATAATGTTATCTATACATTGAGCTGTGGGTAAGCAAAATATACAAGATTTTGCATAAAAAACATGCACCATAATATATATACCATATAATACACCAGGCTCCTCTGTCTATGGGATTCTCTAGGCAAGAATACTGGAGTGGGGTGCCATGCTCTTCTCCAGGGGATCTTTCCAACCCAGGAATCGGACCCGCTTCTCCTACAGGTTTTGCATTACAGGTGGGTTCTTTACTGCTGAGCCACCACAGACGCCTACATATATGACTGTATGATATGTAATAGAATACATTCAATATAGTTTAAATGTCTTTTAATTGCATAGGGGAAAGAAAAATATGCAATGCCATGTCATGTAAACAGTTATATTTGAAATCACCTAAGATATATGTTTTAGGGTAGATTTTTACTGGTTTGGGTGAGGACAGTAACTAGAACAGGAGCCCTTACTAGTTGCAGTAAAAGTTCTAAGGCCCAGAGAGATTAACCAAGTTGTAGTCCCCCAGTGATTAGTTATACAAATACCAGGAAACCTATTGCATGACCAACCTAGATAGCATGTGGAAAAGCAGAGACATTAGTTTGCCAACAAAGGTCCATCTAGTCAAGGCTATGGTTTTTCCAGTGGTCATGTATGGATGCGACAGTTGGACTGTGAAGAAAGCTGAGTGCCGAAGAATTGATGCTTTTGAACTGTGGTGTTAGAGAAGACTCTTGAGCGTCCCTTGGACTGCAAGGAGATCCAATCAGTCCATTCTGAAGGAGATCAGCCCTGGGATTTCTTTGGAAGGAATGATGCTAAAGCTGAAACTCCAATACTTTGGCCACCTCATGCGAAGAGTTGACTCATTGGAAAAGACTCTGATGCTGGGAGGGGTTGAGGGCAGGAGGAGAAGGGGACGACAGAGGATGAGATAGCTGGATGGCATCACCAACTCAATGGACATGAGTTTGAGTGGACTCCGGGAGTTGGTGATGGACAGGGAGGCCTGGCGTGCTGCGATTCATGGGGTCGCAAAGAGTTGGACACGACTGAGCAACTGAACTGAACTGAACTGAAAGCAATCTCAAAAGTCAGTGATGCAGATAGATAAAAAATTTTGACTCAGTAGGAGACAGTAGTTTGAGTGGGAAAAGGTCAGGTGAAAGTGAGAATGGCCTGAGGTATTTGCTGAGTATGAAATTTGCATACCTAAATCTCACTTTATATGTCTCTGGATGAGTTAATGTGTCTGTCTTACAAGAATGTCTTACAGGGACCAAAGAAAGCAAGAGATAAACCACGACTTCTACCATTTCACCCATGGTGGGATGTATGGAGAGAGTAACATGGAAACTTACATTAACAAATGTAAAATAGATAGCCAATGGGAATTTGCTGCATGACTGAGGGAACTCAAACCAGGGCTCTGTAACAACCTAGAAGGGTGGGATGGGGTGGGAGGTGGGAGGGAGGTTTAAGAGGGAAGGGAAAGGAAAAGAAATGATCACCAGAGGGGAAAGGAAAGTGGAAAGGGATAATATAGGGGTAAGGGCTTAAGAAGCACAAACTAGTTCATAAAAAAATTAATAAGCTATAAGGATATATTGTACAGTACAGGGAATATAGCCAATATTTTATAATAACTTAAAATGGAATCTATAAAAATACTGAATCACTATGTTGTACACTGAAATTAAAAAAAATTGTAAGCCAATTATACTTTAGTAAAAATCTTTGTCCAGAAACATAGGACAAAATCCCAATACTCATGGATCACATCCTTGTCATGTTAACTGTTAGTCACTCACATGTCCGACTCTTTGTGACCCCATACACCATAGCCCACTAGGCTCCTCTGTCCATGGAATTCCCCAGGCAAGAATACTGGAATGGGTTGTCATTGCCTTCTCCATGTCATTGCAAAGGGGCTTACATAACTCAAGGAAGCTATGAAGCAAGCCATGCAGGGCCACTCAAGACAGACAGGTCATAGTGGAGAGTTCTGCAAGAGGGAATGACAAACCTCTCCAGTATTCTTGTCACCAGAACCCAATGAATAGTATGAAAAGACAAAAAGATATGACACCAGAAGATGAGTACACCAGAACAGAAGGTGTCCAATGTACTACTGGGGAAGAGTGGAGGGTAATTACTGATAGCTCCAGAAAGCATAAGGTGGCTGGGCCAAAATGGAAACAACACCCAGTTGCGGCTGTGTCTAGTGGTGAAAGTAAACTCCAATGCTTTAAAGAAAAATATTGCATAGGAACCTGGAATGTTAGGTCCATGAATCAAGGTAGATTGGATGTGGTCAAGCAGGAGATGGCAAAAATGAACATCAGCATCTTAGGAATTGAGTGAACTAAAATGGATGGGAATGGGTGAACTTAATTCAGATGACCACTATATTTACTACTATGGGCAAGAATCAGTTAGAAGAAATGGAATAGCCCTCATAGTTAACAAAAGCATCTGAAATGCAGCACTTGGGTGCAATCTTAAAAATGACAGAATGGTCTCTGGTCGTTTCCAAGGCAAACCATTCAATATCACAGTAATCCAAGTCTATGCCCCAACAACTGATGCCAAAGAAGCTGAAACTGACTGGTTCTATGAAGACATACAAGGCCTTCTAGAACTAACACCAAAAAAGATATCCTTTTCATCATAGGGGACTGGAATGCAAAAATAGTAAGTCAAGATACGCCTGGAAAAACAGGCAAGTTTGGCCTTGGAGTACAAAAATGAAGCAGGGCAAAGGCTAACAATTTTGTCAAGAGAACACACTAGTCATAGCAAATATTCTTTTTACAACCAGACAAGAGATGATTATACTAATGGACATCACCAAATGGTCAATACTGAAATCAGATTGATTATATTCTTTGAAGCCAAAGATGGAAAAACTCTATAGTCAGCAAAAACAAGATCTAGAGCTGACTGAGACTCAGATCATGAGCTTCATATTGCAAAATTCAGGTTCAAATTGAAGAAAGCATGAAAAACTAGGCCACTCAGGTATAGCCTAAGTCAAATCCCTTATGATTATACAGTGGAGATGACAGAAATTCAAGGGATTAGATCTGGTAGGCAGAGCATCTGAAAAACTATGGACAGAGGTTCATAACATTGTACAGGAGGCTAAAGCCTTTGACTGTGTGGATCACAATAAACTGTGGAAAATTTTTAAAGATCTGGGAATACCAGACAACCTTACCTGCCTCCTGAGAAAGCTCCAGTATGCAGGTCAAGAAGCAACAGATAGAACTGTACATGGAACAATGGACTGGTTCAAAATCAGGAAAGGAATATGTCAAGGCTGTATATTCTCACCCTGCTTTTTAAAATTATATGCAGAGTACATCATGTGAAATGCCATGCTGGATGAATCACAAGCTGAAATCAAGATTTCTGGGAGAAATATCAACAAACTCAGATATGCAGATAACAGCATTCTAATGGCAGAAAGTGAAGAGGAATTGAAGAATATCTTGATGAAGGTAAAAGAGGAGAGTGAAGAAGCTGGCTTAAACTCAACATTCAGAAAGCTAAGATCATGAAATCTGATCCCATCACTTCATGGCAAATAGAAGTGGGGGATGTAGAAGCAGTGTCAGATTTTATTTTCTTGGGCTCCAAAATCACTGTGGACAGTGATTGCAGCCATGAAATTAAAAAAAAAAAATGTTTGCTCCTTGGAAAGAATGATACGACAAACCTAGATAGTGTATTAAAAAGCAGAGTTATCACTTTACTGACCAAGGTCTATATAGTCAAAGCTATGGTTTTTCCAGTAGTCAGGTACAGATGTAAGATTTGGACCATAAAGAAGGCTGGTAGTGATTTAGTTGCTAAGTCATGTCTGACTCTTGTGACCCCATGGTCTGTAGCCCACTAGGCTCCTCTGTCCATGAGATTTCCCAGGCAAGAATACTGGAGGGGGTCTTCCCAAACCAGGTATCAAACCTGAGACTCCTGCACTGCAGGTGTTCTCCTTTATTTGGTGGCTCAGATGGTTAAAGTGTCTGCCTGCAATGAGGAAGACCCGGGTTCAACCCCTGGGTTGGGAAGATCCCCTGGAGAAGGAAATGGCAACCCACTTCAGTACTCTTGCCTGGAAAATTTCATGGATGGAGGAGTGTGGTAGGCTACAGTCCATGTTGTTACAGAGTCGGACATGACTGAGCAACTTCACTTCCTTTTTTTACCAACTGAGCCACCAGGAAAGCCTAAAGAAGGCTGAGCCCCAAAGAACTGATGCTTTTGAATTGTGTTGTTGGAGAAGACTCTTGAGAGTCCCTTGGACAGCAGGGAGAGCAACCAGTCAGTCCTAAAGGAAATCAACTCTGAATGTTCATTGGAAGGACTGATGGTGAATCTGAAGCTCCAGTACTTTGGCCACCTAATGTGAAGAGCCACTTGCAGGGACACTGATGCTGGAAAAAACTGAGGGCAGGGGGAGAAGAGGGTGACAGAGGATGAGATGGTTTGATGGCATCACTGATTCAGTGAACATGAGTTTGAGCAATTTCTGGGAGATAATGAAGGACAGAATAGCCTGGCATACTGCAGTTCATGGTGTCACAGAGTTGGACATGACTGAATGACTGAACAACAATATAAATACATATGTGTTCTTGACACACACACATATGTATAAATATTGTTGTTCAGTCACTCAGTTGTGTCCAAATCTTGACAACCCCATGGATTGAAGCCCAACATGCTCTTCTGTCCATGGGATTTTCCAGGCAAGCATACTGGAGTGGGTTGCCATTTCTGTCTCCATGGGATCTTCCCAACCCAGGGATCGAATCCAGGTCTCCTGCACTGCAGACAGTTTCTTTACCATCTGAGCCACCAGGGAAGCCACAAGTACTATTGGTAGGTTCATTTTATAGATGAAAATTAAGGCACAGAAAGATTAAGCTTTTATTTATACTTTTTTTGCTGTATCCCAATAAATAGAAAGAAACAAATGCCTTACATGTAAGTATTGATCAGATTTACTTACTTTAAAGTTAAAGGATAGGGTAGGCAAAATACACACACACAACAGTTTTCTTTTAAAAATATTTTCAAGTCTTCCCTTAATAAAGGGAAACAAAATTACGTATTTGTATTTTCTTGAAAATTTGAGTGTTTACACATACTAATATCCTGGAGAAGGAAACAGAACCCACTCCAGTATTCTTGCCTGAAGAATCCCATGGACAGAGTTGCCTGGCAGAATACAGTCCATGGGGTCGCAAAAGAGTCAGACACGACTAAGCATACACATACATACTAATATGTATGTTTTCTGAAAAGATTCTAAAAGCAGGGCATCTAGAGAGGATGTCTTCAGGAATGCAAATACCACATAACATGATTTTTAAATGCATTCAAGATAAGAAATGGTTCTTTGATTGTTCTTTACATATTAGTTGTATTAAAGTTATATTTTAAAATGGCTGAGTAGGTTGATACTCTTATCTTCTAGAGCCCTTTGGCATTGCATAACCTTCAGGTATATTTAATAACTCATTTAATCCTCAAAATACCTATGAGGTAGATACCATTAGAAATATAGATTTTACAAGTGGGTACACTAAAAAATAAGAAAGCTATTTGTCATAAAAAGAAGACAGATATGCAGCAAAGTTACAAAGCATTTGTAATAAAAACTTAAATTGTGACACAGTAAAAGTCATACAATACCTTGCCTAGAGTAGTCATAATGTTTGACAATTCAAGGCCTTCACAAATGAATCAAAGCTATCCATTGGATTTCAGGATGTGTCCTAACATTTCCTAACTGATGAGGTAGTTTGCCTAAGTTATTTGTATAATAATTTATATACAGTGTGATTTATGCTGAATATCTACTTTTTTTCCACAAAATCTGGAATCTTGGTATATGCTAAGCAGAGGGTGCTTAAAGACCAGCTTCCAGTCAAAGCTTCAGCACTGAGTCTAAAATGGGCCTCCCTGGTGGACAACATTTCATACAGGTGCCACAATTCATTACTGGCAGAATGAATTGAATGATATACAGTCCATAAGGTTGCAAAGGGTTGAACACAACTGAGCAACTGAGCACACATGTGTGCATGCACTATATGAAGACGCTGAGAGGCACGTGCTGGTTTCCTCTAGACATCACCACATGTCCTTTTTTCTCATCTTGATTTTGCTTTTTATCCTTTGGCTGTAATAAATCTTCAATGTAAGTACTATACGCTAAGAACTGTGAGCCTCCATATTTGAAGCCTCCTTTACAGCCAAAGCCTTTGACTGTGGATAACAATAAACTGTGGAAAATTCTGAAAGAGATGGGAATACAGACCACCTGACCTGCCTCTTGAGAAACCTATATGCAGGTCAGGAAGCAACAGTTAGAACTGGACATGGAACAACAGACTGGTTCCAAATAGAAAAAGGAGTATGTCAAGGCTGTATATTGTCACCCTGCTCATTTAGCTTCTATGCAGAGTACATCATGAGAAATGCTGGGCTGGAAGAAGCCCAAGCTGGAATCAAGATTGCCGGGAGAAATATCCATAGCCTCTGATATGCAGATGATACCACCTGTATGGCAGAAAATGAAGAGGAACTAAAAAGCCTCTTGATGAAAGTGAAAGAGGAGAGTGAAAAAGTTGGCTTAAAGCTCCACATTCAGAAAATGAAGATCATGGCATCTGGTCCCATCACTTCATGGGGAATAGATGGGGAAACAGTGGAAACAGTGGCTGACTTTATTTTGGGGGGCTCCAAGATCACTGCAGATGGTGACTGCAGCCATGAAATTAAAAGACGCTTACTCCTTGGAAGAAAAGTTATGACCAACCTAGACAGCATATTGAAAAGCAGAGACATTACTTTGCCAACAAATGTCCGTCTAGTCAAGGCTATGGTTTTTCGAGTAGTCATGTATGGATGTGACAGTTGGACTGTGAAGAAAGCTGAGCACCGATTAATTGATGCTTTTGAACTGTGGTGTTGGAAAAGACTCTTGAGAGTCCCTTGGACTGCAAGGAGATCCAATCAGTCCATTCTGAAGGAGATCAGCCCTGGGATTTCTTTGGAAGGAATGATGCTAAAGCTGAAACTCCAATACTTTGGCCACCTCATGCGAAGAGTTGACTCATTGGAAAAGACTCTGATGCTGGGAGGGATTGGGAGCAGGAGGAGAAGGGGAATACAGAGGATGAGATGGCTGGATGGCATTACCAACTCGATGGACGTGAGTTTGAGTGGACTCTGGGAGTTAGTGATGGACAGGGAGGCCTGGCGTGCTGCAATTCATGGGGTTGCACAGAGTCAGACACGACTGAGCAACTGAACTGAACTGAACTAAACTTACAGATAAAGATGTTTCCTGAATCTTACAAAGTCCAGGAGTCACATATTCAAAAGTCTTTGGTAGAAATTTCACTGTATAAAAATTTTCTGTTATAACTATCTTCTATTATGAGCACAAATCATGGTCATGAAGTGTATAGTAAGCTAATGAGTCCTCTGTTATCTGTTGACATCTTGAGGCCAAATAATTGATCCTTTTGAATTGTGGTGCTAGAGAAGACTCTTGGGAGTCCCTTGGACTGAAAGGAGATCAAACTGGCCAATCCTAGAGGAAACCAACCCTGCATATTCATTGGAAAGACTGATGCTGAAGCTGAAGCTCCAAAAATTTGGCCACCTGATGTGAAGAGCTAACTCATTGGAAAAGATCCTGATGCTGGGAAAGATTGAAGGCAAAAGGAGAAGAGGGATATAGAGGATGAGATGGTTAGAGAGCATCACCAACTCAATGAGTCTGAATTTAAGCAAACTTTGGGAGATAGTGAAGGACAGGAGAGCCTGGTGTGCTGCAGTCCATGGGGTCACAAAGAGTCAGACATGACTTAGTGACTGAACAACAACAAGAAGCATTTTCAAAAGCATAGTATTTAATCAATTCACATTAGAGCGTTTATGGGGAGATAAGAGAGAACATTTATAGAGTACACTTCAAGGTTAGGGGAACTCCATAAACTTCCTCAATATAAGATTCTTCTTGCTTCAGAATTTCTCTTTAGGCCATACTTAGACCACCCAAACTCATGTTTATTCTCTTTCCTCAAATATACAAGATGTACCAAATGTGTAACCATCTATTCTTTACTTATTATCTCTATGTGTTAGTGGCCTCATCTGTATCATAATAATAATAGAATCTTTTTGATAAGGCTATAATGAGGATTGAATAAGTTAATACAGGTTAAGACTTTAGAACAGTGTCTGAGTTATAAATCCTATATATGGGTTTATTTAGAAAATGCTCTATATAAACATCTTAGTCTTTCCATGAAGTTCCATAGCTCTCTGTAATCTACTACATTTTTTTGCATAGATTTCCATTACCTGCACTGCTTCCAGGTGCCCCTCCAACTTTTAACCTCCAGTCACCACACCCTCCCCTTTTTTACAAGCTTGACATTGTTAGTCTCTTTTGGATCTCCATTTGTACTAACAGACAAACAGGTTCTTCCACAAAAGATCCTCTGCAGGACCCACATTCCTTAGAAATAAAAAAAATAATAGAATGGCAAGTGACAATTTTCTCTCCTCAGAAAGGATTAAAACAAATTGCTTCGATAAAAAGAACCAGAAAATCAAATGCCATTTCAAGGTTTAAAAAAAGAGTAGCAATAGTTATTCTGGGACTGTAGTCACCGGACCTGAAGGGAGCTTTCTGAAATGAGAGCTGCTGAAAGTATTGGGAGATGGAATCAAATATGTGAAAGATTGAAAGAGATAAAGAAAGAAAATGAGTGGAAATGGCTGGAACAAAAGTTTGTAATAATACAGGTATTTTAGACTTTAGTGTCAAATAAATTCAGGTTGGAATCTTAATTAATTATATCTACACAAAGATAAATAAATTTTATATGAAGACATGCTCTGAATATCAATTGAGATATGTGTCAAGTGCATAGTATTCTGGAAATCAACAAGATTTATTTTACTTGTACTTTTAAAATAAATTTTAAATGTTCATTAACTTGTTTCACTGTATTTATATTTTCAGTTTAACTTAGAGCAAGTCCTTTTTTTTAATTCAAACACAAAATGTTAAGCATAAAGTGATATAAGGGTTATCCGTCTCTTTTGGTTCTTTTAGTATTTGGATATAACAAATACCCTGGCAGCGATACAGAAATCACTGAAGTCTTGGACGTTTTTCCTTAAATCGGCATGTGAACCAAGTAGCTTGCCAACTTCTTTGCCTAGCAGAAATGAGTCAGAGTTCTGACCCTCCAGCAGCAAAAGAAAACAAGAGAAACGAGCCAGAGTTCTAGCCCTCCAGCAATAGAATTAAACTGAAGACAGCTCACCTGTATTGTCATTTCACTGATGATTGTGCTCAAGTCTTTGATTCTGTCACCGTCACTGTGTGTCTGAGAATCATTCACTGCTGTACTCAGTACAATCCCACTGTGAGGCCACATTCCAGATTGAGGTATAGACAGCATGAAATCATTCACTCATATTAAAAGGCTCTAAGACAAAGGTGTAGATGAAACAGAAACTTCTTTGAGGTTGAGACTGATAATACTTACTGCCTACTCTGCTTCATTGTCAGGCAGCAAAACACCATTGCAAGCCTACTTTGTTTCTAGGGGAGACATTGTAGCCATATTCTGTCCAATAGAATGTGAGTACAAATAATGTACACTGTTTCTAGTCTGGCCATGAATCATTCTGCATAACCATTTTCTCTCTCCATCTCCTGAGTATACAGTTGCCAGCATGGTCAAATTTCTGAGGTAGCGGAGTCACAGGATGGAACTCAAATACCTGAGACTGCATCTTGAAACAGAGGTTTCCAGAAAATTCTCTTGTCAAGGAACATCCTCATGGGTCTTGTATGAGAAATCAACTTTTAAAATAAGATTATGAGATTCATAGGTTGATTTTTATAGCAGCTGGCTTTACTTATTCTAATACATGCCCTTATGATTCAAAAGAAGTTTAGAGAGTGAGATAGTCTCTTTACTCACTTATCATACATTGTCATAGAGAACTAAATTAGGACCTTGATAGTTACTATTCATTTTAAAATCAAAGAACATGTGCCATATTTTACTAAGTAGCAAGTCTGAGACTCTCCAGTAGGTATAGATAGCACAGAAACTTTTCAGGCCCTGAGAACATGGAGAGACCTTTAGTTATAAGGAGTAGCGAAGCTTTGTAAGCCATGTTTCATAATGATTGATAGCTACATCTGAACATCTGTGAAGTGTTCACAGTACAGACTGGAAATAGGGCTGGTTTTAATGTCAGACATACCTGGGTGAGAATCCTAGGTCTACTACTTACTAGGCTTAATTACTTAAACCCCTTTATTTCCTCATGTATTGAAGGGAGATTTTGATGCTTACTTTTCAAGGTCTTTAGGAAATAACAAATGTGAAGAGCCTGGCCCACAGGTGAATATCCATAAAGGTCATCAATGAGACAGTCAGTGCATGTGAGACACATGAGATCCTTGATAGTAAAGACCTTGTCATCATCATCTTTGTGTTCCCAATATATCCTGCACAGCATCTAGTAATTGGTCAATGTTGTTACTGATAAATGCTTATGGAGCATATCTGAATCAGGACTTAGCCTCTTCTATGTAAAACTGAAGAGTACAACTTGGAGATCTTTTGTAACTCCAATACCTTGTATCTATTTGGAAATTAGTTGTATAGGATTGCAAAGAGTCCAACACAGCTGAAGAGACTTAGCATGCATGCATGCATGCATATGGTTATAGTAACATCATTCTCCTTTGCACAGAAAATTAAATGTATTGCATTGTAACCATTGTCATGATGGGTTTTTTTTATGCATGTCTTTGAGCTGCATGGGTCAGATATGGTTCCTCAGTCTCCACTAGGTTAGATGGCACAAACATAGAATCATTTTATACACAGCAGATTTGGCATCAGAGTAAAAGTATTTCCTACGATGAACAACATTTAATAATTATGAAGTGTTACTTCTAAATAAAAATAATTGCATGTTTTCTTGGAAAAGCTTCACATGATCTTTGCTAAATTTCATCATGCAGTTTTATTTCAATGAGTATTTTTTCCAGAACATACATAAAACAGCACAATGAAATAGTAACAACAAAAAGAATGAAAGTCTATGTGTGCAACAAGATGGATGAACCTTAAATGTATATTACTAAGTAAGAGAAGGGAGGCTGAAAATTTACAAACTATATAATTCAATGTATATGACTTTCACCAGAAGACGGAACTCTGGTGATGAAGAGTTTGGAGGCTGTCCCAGTTTAGAGTGGGTAGACAGTGTGACAGTGATGTGATAACATAAGACAATGTTTTAGGAGTAATATAGCTGTTTCATACCCTGATTGTGGTGGCAGCAAAATAAATCTATACATACATTAAAATTTGTAAATTTTACTCTAACATAAGTATATTTTGCTAGATAAAACTTTATAAAAGGAAAAAGTCTGTGAAATGCCACTAAAGCTATATAGTAGGAGACATAGCAGTAAACATATTTGTTAGAAATAGTCCCAATATAATGATCTTAGCTTATACCTTAAGAAACTAGAAAAAGAAAAACAAACTAAACCCAAAGTAGGCACAGAAAATAAAATAATAATGATCACAGCTTAATGTAGTATAAAGCAGAAAACAATAGAGAAAAGTCAAAACAAAAAGTTCTTTGAGAAGTCAATAAAATTGATAAACTTCTATTCAGGTGATCAAAAATAAGACATAAGACACACATAATCAATGTCAGGAATGAGAGTGATGGAATTACTATATAGTCCAGAGATATTCAAAAGATAAGGAAATATTATGAACTTCATGCCAATAAACTACATAACTTAGGTTAAATGGAAAAATTCTTTGGAAGATACAAACTGGCACATCTCAAGAAGAAATAGATAATCTATATAGTCTTATAGCTAATGAAGAAGTTGAATTTACAGTTTAAAATCATTTCCAAATGAAAACTATACTCATGACTTCACCACTGAATTACAACAAATATTAAATATCAATTCTATGAATTCTTCCAGAAAATTGAAGAAACACTACTTGCCAACTCATTCTAACACTAGTTTAAATAATAATTTCTTGGCTATACCACCAAAGGCATTATCAATAAGAGGAAAAAATGGTAAGTCAGACTGTGTCAAAATTAATTTTTTTTATTTTTAGAAAACATTAAGAGAATGAAAACACAGCCACAGTGTCAGATAAAATATTTGCAAATCATACATCATATAAGGCCTTTGTGTCCAGAATACATACAAAACACCTAAAACTCAATACTTTTGAAATAAGCTACCCAATAGCCTAAAATGGACCAAAGATTTGAACACATACTTCACCAAAGAAGATACATGCATAGCAAATAAGCACATAAAAGTGTGCTCAATACCATTTGGAAATACAACTCAAAACTGCAATGAGACCCACTAGGATGGCTATAAATAAGAGAAAAGAGAAAAGAATAATTATTGGAAATGATTAGAGGAAGTGGAATTTTCCTATACTGCCTGTGAGAATGTAAAATTTTATGGCAGCTTTGGAAAACATTTTGGCAATTTATTTGAAAGTTAAACATGCACCTGTCATATGATCCAGCCATTCTACTTATAGTTATTTACTCAAGAGAAATAAGAGCATATATACACTCAACAACTTTGAGACAAATGATTATAGTAGCTTTTTATAGCCAAAAGCTGCAAACAGCCCAAATGTCCATAAATGGGTAAGCAGATAAATTGTAGTACTCTGGTATGTTCATACAATGAAATAGTACTTAACAACAGCAAAAAAGAAAGAAAAGAAAAAGAACTCTTGATACACATGACAGCATGGATGAATCTCACAATAATTATGCCAAGTGAAAGAAGTCAGACAAAAAAAAAAGAGAGAAGGAAAGAATATCTATTGTGTATTTCCATTTATAGAAACTGCAAGAAATGTGATATAATCTACTGAATTCTAATTACAGAATTATAATCTATGATTATAATTCTAACTGTAGATTATAACCTATAATTTGCCTGGGAATAAAGGAGGGGCAAAAAGGGACTGTAGGAGGATATTATTACAAAGGGGCATGAGGAAACTTTTGGTATTGAAGGATATGATCATTATCTTGATTATAATGAAGTTTCACAGATGTGTCAAAACTTATCGAATTATACACTTTAGCTGATTGTTTATTGTATGCTAATTACATCTCAAAATCTGTAATAAAACAAGGAGATATGATGTCACCTATCACATTGCTAAGTAATAATATACTTGATGCACTTCCCTGGTGGGTCAGTGGTAAAGAATCTGCATGCCAATGCAGAAGATTCAAGTTTGATCCCTCAGTTGGGAAGATCCCCTGGAGAAGAAAATGGCAACCCACTCCAGTATTCTTGCATGGGAAATCCCATGGACAGAGGATCCTGGCAAAGTACAGTACATGGGGTTACAAAAGAGTCAGACACAACTTAGTAACCAAACAACAACAACAAAATATACTTGATAATGTTTCGTGTTTGATGGAGATAAGCAATTACTCTCCACACAATGCTGGTGATACTCACAATGAATTCAGAATCATCAAAGGAAATCAAGCTAGATAGATACATCAAAGTTTAAACTTTCAAAACCACCTGAACCAGCAATTGAATGACTAGAAATATATTCTAAGTTGACATGTTTGCAAATATGACAGGATGATGACAATAGCATTGATTTTAAATATGAGCAAATACTCTACATATTAAGCAGTAGGGTTATGGTGGAATGAATTATGATGGAGCTATACAGGGTAATATTATGAACTAAAGCCTTGATGTTTATCTGAAGATCCTCAAATTATGTTTATAAAGGCAATAAAACTTGGCTCCTAGAAAGAAGTGATTTGCAATAACAAAACTCCCTGTGCCTGTGTACGTTTTGGCTTCCATGTCTTCAGATACACTGCTCCATTTGTATAGCACTTTCCCTGACTCTTCTTATGCATAACTCCTACTGAACTTTCAGGTCTCAGTCTAAATGTCACTTGTTTACTTTGAGATACCTTCCATGACTACACTAAAGTAAGTAAGTAAGTGTTAGTCACTCAGTCGTGTCCCACTCTCTGTGATCCCATGGACTGTAGCCCAACAGGCTCCTCTGTCCATGGAATTCTCCAGGCAAGAATACTGAAGTAGGTTGCCATTCCCTTCTCCAGAGGATCTTTCTGACCCAGGGATTGAACCCAGGTCTCCCATATTGCAGGCAGATTCTTTACCATCTGAGCTACAGGAAGGAACTACACTAAAGTAGACTGATTTTCCCTGCCTGGAATGTAATAGGTGTTCAGTAAATATGATTCCTAAATGAATAAAGTATATGGCACATAGTAGGTAATCAATGAATGGCAACCATTGCTATTGCTACTACTATTTTATTCTGGACTGGGTGCTGTGCGAGGAGAGGAGTTAGGATGTCAGTGAGAATATCACAGGTTGCTGAACAATAGAGAAATTTAGATGTGAAGAGCTAATCCTAAGAATGGTGCTGAATTTTTAGATGTCACTAGGGACACTTTGGAGGAACACATACTAAGCAGTCCAGAGACAGCTATTATTAATTGTACATGCACCACAAGACACACTTTATTCTAAGTGCTTTAAATTTTTAACTCATTTAATCCTTAAAACAAGAGCTCTATCAGAAAGCTATGTTGTTACATTGTTGTACAGATGAGGACACTGAGGCACAGAAAGGTTAAATATCTTTTTAAGGTTCACAGTCTCATGTATGATGGAATTCAGAACTGATCCCATGTAGTCTCCCTTCAAGGGCTTTGCCAGTGGCTCAATGGTAAAGAATCCACCTACAATGCAGGAGACATATAAGATGTGGGTTTAATCTCTGGGTTGGGAAGATCCCCTGGAGGAGCGCATGGCAATCCACTACAGTATTCTTGCCTAGGGAATCCCATAAATAGAGGGGCCTGGCAAACTACAGTCCATAGGGTCGCAAATAGTCAGATAAGATTGAAGCAACTGAGCATGCACACAAGCAGTCTCCATTCAGAGCCCATGCCTTTCACAACTGTACACTATGGCTTCCTCCTAGATGGCCAGGAAAGAAGACACTGGAAATCTGTTTTAATGGCTAAGGAGAGTTGAATTATATTACATGCTTTTGTAGATGAGGTAGGGAGAAAAATAAACCTATGGACGATGACGTAGTAAGCAAAGTGTGTAGATATCCTGTCCAATACTCCCATTTTCTCCTCTACAGGGCCATCACTTTGCCTGTTTCCTTTGGTATTTCTCTTGGCAGGACAGCATACCAGCAATTAGTCACAGTTAAACTAAAAAGTAAAATAATTGTACAGAAAGCATGTGCTTTCATGTGGAATGAACATGCAGTTTTTCCTCACAGAATAGAATGTACATCAAAGTTTAAAATAGAATTCTATGTAGCCTGCAAAATGACTCTATAAGTGGATTTTATCATGGGAATATTTTTCAGAAAAAAATTATGGAAGACTGAAATGGGCTTCAGAAATTTTGTTTTTCTCTTTTATTCATCAGCATTGTTGATTGTGATCACTTAGTACATATCTCCCAGCAGGAGAAAAAAATAAAACATAAAACTCCAAAATTGTCAAAAAACCTGTGGGAGAAAGGGAAGAAAACTCTCAAGAGTTCTTTGAAAAGAACCTTTAGTTCCTCTAGGACAATTTCAGTACCTAACTTTTGGCTCCAAGCTCAGACTCCCCTTCAAATCTTCTACCTCACTAGGGTTATTAGCTTCAGTTGTTTTGTTATCTCACATCCTGGCTACAGAATTCTCATTCACTTATCAGCAGTCTCCTCAGCTAATCAGAGTTGCTTGAGTTTAACATCTATCATGTGACATGGAGTTCACATAACCTAAAGACAGTGAGCCTTTGTGCATGCAGAAACACATTTGTGTGTAAATATAAACAAAATGGCATGAGAAAAAACTAAAGAAAATTATTAACAGCAGTTATCTCTGGGCAGGTTGGTGAAACCACATGAAATCCATTTGTTTAAGGAGCACAGATGCTCAAAGTTCATGACAAAAAAAGTAGCCTTTCAAAAACCTAGAATGTCAAAGCCTACCTCTGGCACATGAGTGTGTACTTAAGTGATCACAGAGTTCTGTTTAGAAGGGAAGTTAAACACCAGGCTTGGATGGAAACTGGAATGTGTAAACAGAAACACCTCTGAGAAGGAAAACTGGATGCAATGGATAGAGGTTAGTCTGTAATTGTAACCTGGTTAAAGTGGGAGAGGCACAGAACACTTCAGAACCTGGTACAGCCTCTATTTTTCCCCATGACTTTCCAGTTAACTCTCTTCTCTTATTGGCATGATTGTTTGTGTGTTTGTTTCTGGGAGGTGGGATGTCTGAAAGGGTTGAATATGGCTGCTATGGGCTGAAAGCATGTTTTACAAAAATTATGTTTAAGTCCTACCTTTAATGTGACTATAGTTTGAGATGGAGCCTGTAAGGAAGTAATCAAATCAAATGAGGCCATAAGGATAGGGCCCTCATCCCATAGGATTATCATCCTTGTAACAGATCTCTCTCTCTTCAAAGATGTCATGTGAAAAACAGAGAAAATGCAGAAATCTGCAGAAAGCCTTCACCAGAAATTGACCCTATTGGACCTTGATCTAGAACTTCTAGTCTCCAGAAATGTGAGAAAATAAATTTCTGTTATTTCAGCCTCTCAGTCTATGATATTTTATTATGGTAGTGCCAGAACACTAACACAATGGGGATTGAGAGGTGATATATGAGAAAAGGAGTTATGATTTAGAAATGTCTCATATTTGCAAAGTGAAAAAATAATTTTTTGCTACTGGAAACAAAGAAGCTTTACTCACTTCAGTACAGAGTAACGATATAATGCTGCCTTACTAAAATAGAAAAGTCCCTTAACTTCTTCCAAAGTTTTCAAAGCAAATCCTGAGAGATTACTGTTTCAGTACTAAAAGAAAATTGAGGCTCTTTAAATATAAAAAGACTTTCAAATCTATTTTATTCTTTACTTATTTTTTAATGTTTTACCATCCTTTCTTAACATTATGAGTTCTCATTTTCCGCCTAAGCTCTAAACATTAGACTTGCTCATCCCTATATTATTTCACTCAATTCATTTGCCCAGGGTGAGCTCATCCTTCTTTAAATTATCATCTATGTGTTGGTGATTTTTGGATCTCTAACTATAGAATATCTTTACAAACTCCAGATTCCTTTATCCAGCTGTCCATCTGAAGAAATAAAAAAGGAGTCCCAGGGAACACAAATGGATAAGGTTCAAAACTGAACTCATAGTCATCTCTCCTTGCTAACATGTTCCTCCAATTTTTTTATTACCTGTTTTAAGAAATAGTACCAGAACTAAGGGCTTCCCTAGTAGCTCAGCTGGTAAAGAATCTGCCTGCAATGCAGGAGATCCTGGGTTGGGAAGATCAGCTGGAGAAGGATAATCTACCCACTCCAGTATTCTTGGGATTTCCTGGTGGTTCAGTTGGTAAAGAATCCGCCTGCAATGCAGGAGATCCTGGGTTGGGAAGATCACCTGGAGAAGGGAATGGCTACCCACTCCAGTATTCTGGCCTGGAGAATTCGATGAACTGTATAGCCCATGGGGTCAAAAAAAGTCAGACACGACTGAGTGACTTTCACTTTCACCAGCACTCAAAAAATTACCCCCCAAATTAAACAAATTAAACATTCATTGGTTAATGCTGGACCTCTCTCTTTCTCTTGCTTTTCACACACAATAGGATACTGTGCTGTGTGTGCTTAGTTGCTGAGTCATGTCCGACTCTTTGTGACTCCATGGACTGTAGCCCACCAGGCTCCTCTGTCCACGGGGATTCTCCAGGTAAGTATACTGGGGTGAGTTGCCATGCCCTCCTCCAGAGGATCTTTCCAACCCAGGTCTCCCTCATTGCTGGCTGATTCTTTACAGTCTGAGCCACCACGGAAGCCCCAGTAGGATACTAATTACAGTCTATTTTGACATGCATGTATGTTTCTGCAACTGTCTACAACTCACAGTCTCTATTGCCACCATAGGGACCCAAGTATAAGGAGATACTAAACGGAATATTTGCAGTTTACCATGAATTTCAGAATGTGGCTAAACATCTAGGTGATAGTTTAAGCAAATAATAAAAATCATAACCTGATATTAACTCAATATTTACTATGACCTGGCAGAATTGCAAACACTTATAGTAAAAATTTCCTGAATCAAGCAATCCATTCCCAGAAAGGAATCTAATTCAATTAGTATTGGTTCACTGTCAGATAGGAGGTAAGTTTTAATGAGTGAGTTGACCCCCATATTACCTTCCAGGGTTCTACAAGTCATGAAACATAAATTACTGGCAACAGTGCAGTTAGCGAACTCAACTTACAAAAGTCAGAAGCCTTTAACTGCTGACAACAGTGAAAAAGATGAAACTGCCTGCAGATAAGATCTGTCCAGAATTCTGAGCACTCTGAGGTAAGGAGAGGGGTTATGCTTACCTGGCAGTCCCTCAGTTGTCTGTTACCTCCAATCCTTTACACAACTACTCCTTGATCCTTTAAACTGCTCCCATGCCTCAGTCCTAGTACTGTGATAAGGGTTTGGTCTGTAATACCAGACAAACCTGGGCTCAAACCCAGACCAGACAACCTAACTCTAATTTGAGTAAGTTGTATACTCCTGTTATGTCTAGCATGCCTCATCTGCAGAATAATGAGCATAATAGTAACTATAAGGCTACTGTTGGTATAAAGTAAAATAATATATGCAAAATGGCTGGCACAGAGAAGCTGTTCAAGAAATGATCACAATTATTAGAGATACCCTACCCCATTCCTCCTCTGTATCCATGCTTCTTACCTATGTAAGAAGTCAGGCTTCCACATCTATAAGATATAAATGAGAGTTCAGTTCAGTTCAGTTTAGTCAGTCAGTCGTGTCCAACACTTTGCAACCCCATGGACTGCAGCACGCCAGGCGTCCTGTCCATCACCAACACCTGGAGCTTAATCAAACTCATACCCATTGAGCGGCATATTGGGCACCTACCAACCTGGGGAGTTAATCTTTCAGTGTCCTATCTTTTTGCCTTTTTATACTGTTCATGGGGTTCTCAAGGCAAGAATACTGAAGTGGTTTGCCATTCCCTTCTCCAGTAGACCACCTTTTGTCAGAACTCTCCATGACCCGTCTGTCTTGGGTGCCCCTACGGAGCATGGCTCATACTTTCATTGGGTTAGACTGTGGTTTTCATTCTGTCTGCCCTCTGATGGATAAGGATAAGAGGTTTATGGAAGCTTCCTGATGGGAGAGACTGACTGAGGGGGAAACTAGGTTTTGTTCTGATGGGTGGGGCCATGCTCAGTAAATCTTTAATTCAATTTTCTGTTGATGGGAGGGGCTGTGTTCGCTCTCAACTTTAAAGAAAGTTGTAAGGATTGAATGAGATAATGTATGTCAAGTCCTGACCAGATAGGTACTAAGTTTATGACTTAAACCAAAGAGACCAATGCTGGAAACTCTACACAGAAATGGAAATGGCACAGCAAGTATGCACCTGTAAATGGATAGACAACTACAGGCCTGTGTGCACACAGGTGTGCTTACACACTGGGGGCCTGAGTCAACAAGGACTCCCCTTCTCTGTACAGGACAAGCTCAAGACATAGGCAATTCTGGGTCTGAATGTCAAGCACAGTATGGCTCCAGCTAGAGATGCTGAGGTAGGAAGGCAAGTTACCTCATTTATATATTCATTCATTCATTTAGCACATCAGGTCTCACTTTTTGAGGACTTTCTATGGACTACCAGGCCCCATTGAGCTAGTAAGGAGCTAGATGGAACAACTGAAGAGTTTAGTTTTGTGGTGAAAAATGACTAGGGACCCACCCTTCAGAGGAATTTCCTATGTTTACATGCAAGAAAAAGTTGGATAAGAAGGGAGGTAGCATAAAGCCAGAGAATGTAGCATTCTCTTTCTACATAAATCTCAATAAGAAACCCTGTAAGGGTATGGTAATAGAAACAACCTCATTTAGTGACTCTGAAGAGAATATAAAATATCAGTGGGATCAGGAAAATGGGCCAAAAGTCCTGACTCCATCACCTTTCAGGGATTTGATATCAGGCCTCAGGTACCTCAGATGCCTCATATCTACATCGGACATCTTAATGCAGCATTCCCCAACCTTTCTGGCACCAAGAACCAGTTTCATGGAAGACAAATTTTCCATGGACAGTGTGGGCGGGGTGGGGGTGGATTCAGAATAATTCAAGCACATTACATTTATTGTGCACTTTATTTCTATTATTATCACATCAACTCTACCTCAGGTCATCAGGCATTAGATCCTTGAGGCTGAAGACCCCCATCCTAATGAGACAGAATGATTAATTTTAATTTTAAGGTAATGCACAATAAAAATAGCAGAAGGAAGTTACTTAAAATTGTGCTCAGTTGCTCAGTCATGTCCAACTCTTTGAGACTCCCTGGACCATAGCCTGCCAGGCTCCTCTGTCCATGGGATTTCCCAGGCAAGAATGCTATATCTTAGATCCAGAATGGTGAATAATAATATGCTGGATCTAAGGTATATGTTGAGAAAATAAATGCAACAGTTGTTAATTGCCCAAGAATAAGTACATTTCAATTAACATTTGGAGAAACTTTAATGTGACTGCATATTTAGGTTGATTTAAAGGCAGATATTCCACCTTTCCCTCAGAATAATTCCCACCCTTAAACAGAAAGCACAAAGAGGGGGAATTTCCAATAGGAAAAGATTCGGGTATGTCCATGAGTAGTCAAGGTGGCACACTAAAGTATACCAGTGGCAGGCACCTAGGGCTCACAAGAGCACACACATTGATTTCATGGGTGTGATACTTGGCACTTTTTGGTCAGACTAACACTGATGTCACTTGAGGTGAGTAGGTACACTGTAGACCTCACAGAACCTCAGGAAGAATTTTAGGCAACACCATCACTCCTGTGATGATATAGAGTCAACTAATGGATGCATTTTGGGGTTTGGGGCAGGGGGCATTGTGATTCCGAGAAAAGGGTAGGAAACTCAGCATGGAGTTATTCTTGTTTAAGAGAGAATTTCCACCAAGGCACAAATGCCATGGATGATATCTAGTCTTCCCACAACTACCACTGTGCTGGGAGAGGCTAGCATTAGAGAGGTTTCTGCAGGCATCTGAAATCAAATGATCCTACTAAACAAAACAAAGGCCCTCCATGCTCCCCCTAAAAGGCCAAGGCATCTAAGAGAAGAGCAAGGCAGCCAATCTGCTTCTCCTCCTGCATCCCTAGCATCATCACTTACCCAAACCAGAACACTGAGAGGCCCACTTAACCTATTTCTTGCCCTCACTACCCAGATCCAAGCAATCTCCAAGACTTACTAATTTGGTCTTCAAATCACTCTGGTATCCATTCCCTTCTCCCCATCTTCACTGCCACCACTCTTTTTCAAGTACCACTATCATTAGCCAAGATGAAGGCAACAGCCTCTAATGTGGTCTTCCATCCACCACTCCCACCTTCCTCAGTGTCTGTTCTCCACAATGCAGCCAAAGGAGCTTGCTAAATCAAGATCTGACCTGACCAGTCCCTTACTGGAAACGATTCAGTGCTGTCCCATTTGTTGGCTTTGGGATAATATTCAACCACCTTTATACATCATAGAATTATTTAATCAGGAACATCTTTGCTTCCTACTTGAGATTCAGGGGAAGTCATAAGTTACCTTGATTTCGACTAAAGTAAAAATAAGATTTTAATCATTTATCAAAAATACTGAACATAAATTTGACTCTCATACTTGAACTGTCCATGGAACAGCAGACTTGTTCCAAATTGGGAAAGGAGTACATCAAGGCTGTATATCGTCACCCTGCTTATTTAACATATATGCAGAGTATATCATGTGAAATGCCAGGCTGGATAAAGCACAAGCTGGAATCAAGATTGCTGGGAGAAAATATCAATAACCTCAGATACACAGATGACACCACCCTTATGGCAGAAAGCGAAGAAGAACTGAAGAGACTATTGATGAAAGTAAAAGAGGAAAGTGAAAAAGTTGGCTTAAAACTCAACATTCAAAAAACTAAGATCATAGCATCTGGTCCCATCACTTCATGGCAAATATGGGGAAACAATGGAAATAGTGAGAGGCTTTATTCTGGCGGGGCTCCAAAATCACTGCAGATGGTGACTGCAGCCATGAAATTAAAAGACACTTGCTCCTTGGAAGAAAAGCTGTGACCAACCTAGACAGCATGTTAAAAACAGAGACATTACTTTACCAAGAAAGGTTCGTCTAGTCAAAGCTATGGTTTTTCCAGTAGTCATATATGGATGTGAGAGTTGGACCATAAAGAAAACTGAGCACCAAAGAATTTATGCTTTTGAACTGTGATGTTGGAAAAGCCTCTTGAGCGTCCCTTAGACTGCAAGGAGATCAAGCCAGTCTTAAAATAAATCCGTCCTAAATATTCATTGGAAGGGCATGCTAAAGTTGAAACACCAATACTTTGGCCACCTGATGTGAAGAACTGACTCATTGGAAAAGACCCTGATGCTGAGAAAGATAAAAATGAGGAGGTGAAGGGGATGACAGAGGATGGGATGGTTGCATAGCATCCCTGAGTTGATGGACATGAGTTTGAGCAAGCTCCGGAAGCCTGGCGTGCTACAGTCCATGGGATCACAAAGAGTTGGACACGACTAAGTGAATGAACTGAACTGAACATACTATATTGGATATACCACTCTTTAAAATAAAAAAATCTTAGTACACAAGTGATTCAATTGTTATTTCGGCATTGCTTTGCATAGGGGCAAATACTTAGGAGACAGTGTACCAGGGCAACAGATGGATGACTGAAGAGATTATGGTAAAACTACTGCAAGGGATGTCATTCAGTCATTATAATGAAAGAATTACTGGTATGAGTCAAGTAAATACTATAGTTGATTAGGAAAAAGAATGAAGTGAAAATTGTATATAGAAGGATCTAACTTTTTAATAAATGAAACAGAGCAGAAAAACATATGGTCTATCTAAACACATACATGCAGATACACCTAGTAAGTCCACTCTTAGATGATGACTCTAGAGATCCATGACTGAGATCCAGTCTCAGAGGACTGGTACAGAAAGACTGATAAAAGCATTCACTTTTTTTTCTCCTTGAAAAAAATGGAAACTTCGAAAGTCTGGATCACCAGGAGAAAGATAAATTGCAAATACTGAAAGAAATAGTATACAAACATGAAAAGGACATCTGCCAACTTGCATAAACATTTTAAGAACTCCTATATAATGTGTATGAACACAGAAATAGGTAGCAAATATGTACGACTAGACCTGGATATAATAGTTACTGAATTCATGATAGCAAACCCCACTAAAGAAGGAGAGAGTGGTGTTGGTCTGGGAAGAGGTAAAATGAAAGTTTAGGGCTTCCCAGGTGGTGCCAGTGGTGAAGAACTCACCTGCCAAAGCAGGAGACATAACAGACACTGGTTCAATCCCTAGGTCAGGAAGATCCCAGGAGGAGAGATGTCAACCCACCCCAGTATTCCTGCCTGGGGAATCCCACGGACAGAGGAGCCTGGAGGGCTACAGTCCATTGGGTCGCAAAGAGTCGGGCATGACTGAAGTAACTTAGCATGCACGCAATGTAAAAATGAGACCAAGGTAGGGCCTAATTTTTAAATCTGACATAGCAGGGCATTGGTTATGCAGATGTTCATAATATTAATCTTATTCTTATTCCTATGTTTGTGATTAATTTGCAGTAAAAAAAATTCTATTCTCAAACCCAGCAAATAATCCTCAAAAGTAACTACATGGCTTTTGTTTCATGACGATAGGCGTTCACAGGCTATAAACTTCCTGACAAACCCTAATTCTGGGAAATTGTAAAGTAAGTCCATGCTTGCACTATGAAATGATTCAGAGAAATGATTCTTCAACAGACTAGAAATAGTGAGGAGTCCTTGAAAGAGAGTCACCAGATGGGGTCAGACTTACTTGTTCAAGTAGCAGTGACCTGCAGTCTGTTCAAGGTTTATTGCAAATGAAGAAACTGGCCCATGTGTGCTCTCTGCCCTTGGGAGGTGCTTGCAAGAATCAGAGCAGGGCCTACAGGAAACTGAAAGATGATTAGTTAGAGCTTAGGAGTGGTGTGGGTGACCCCTGCATTTCCATCTTTATCCTACCCCCAGCACGTACAACCAGGTCATGACTATGGCGATGTCTACCCAGGTGAGAGCAATGCCTAAGGAAACTTAGGCTACAGCCAGGACAATGTCTGAGATAAGAGGATTACTAGACAACCCCAGGGAAGAACGGGGTGCATTGACACCCACAAGAATTACTGCCAAGGTATCCAATCCAGTGTTGTAACCCTCTCTGTCCCCCTCAATGCTTTCACTGAAAATATGGCAATAATATAAATTCACCTGAACAGTAATCATAGTTCTTATTCATTAGACACTCCTGAGGAGTGAGGTACACATATGCCTTATGTATTAGTTTACTTTTGTTGATGTAACAAAGTACTACAAATTTAATGGCTTAAGGCAATCAAATTTATTATTTTAGAGCCAGAAGTCCAAAGTGTGCCTGCAGGCCTATGTTCTTCCTGGAGCCTCTAGGGGAGAATCCATTTCCTTGTCTGCTCCAGCTTCTAGAGGCCTCCTGCATTCCTTAGCTCATACACTCTTTCTCCATCTACAAGGCCAGGAGTTTAGCATCTTCTCTCTTCTTTGATCTCTGCTTCTATCCTTATGTCTTTTCCTGAATCTAACCCTGCTGTCCTCCTTCTGTAAGGACTCTGTGTTTACCTTGGGTCCTGGATAAACCTCCTCTAAAGATCCTGAACTTAATCACACCTTCAAAATTCCCTTTCACCATATAAGGTAGCATATTCACAGATTCTGGGGATAGGGATGTGGACATCTTTGAGAACTAGGGGGAGATTATCAACCTACCTCATCTTGCATGAGCTATTTCCCTTTAATCTTCACAATACCACTGTAATATGCTTGTTCACAGATGGAGAAACTGAGGCCTATGAAGGTTACATAATGTGCTGAACTTGACACAGCTTGGAAGAGGTGAAACCAAGTATCTAAAATCTAGCAAGGTGAGTAAGGATCCTTGCCTTGACCTTCCACACATCTGTCCCTTTCCTCACATCTTTTCCTTCTGTTCCTATCCCAAGGAATCAAGAACACTTCCTTTCGTGTTCAGCCTCCTTGTACCACCAAATGCGCACCCAGTTGGAGCAGTTGTGAGGTATGCTATTGGCAGCAGGTGGAACTTAGAAATCTGAAAGTGTGAGCCCCAATACTGACATTCAACAGGAGAGTTAATCTCTCTCTAGCTTCACTGGTATTTGAAAGTTGCTATAAAGATCCCAGTTTGGAGATAGTTTAGGCACATAGTTTACCACAGCAATGTTAGTCTCCCTCCCCTCTTTGTACTTCTCAGGCCCTCACAAGTCACTGCTCTTCTTTTGTCATGTGCTGCTTACTCCAGACAGACCTGTGATCCACAATGTCCCAAGGCACGGTTTTATGATTTCCTCCTGTTAATATCATGCCTGGCAACATTCTTGCTATTAAAAACACTGTACTTCTTGACTAATAACCTCTGTGGCCTGTCTTATATAAACGTGATTTCTGTTAAGCTTTTGGGAACACTGAGAGTAGCTCACAACCTAAAGACTGTTCCCGATTACTCTTTTTAGGAAAGCTGCTGAGAGCCACAACCCTGGGTTGTGCACTGCCTAACGATAGGCTCTAATCTACCCAAGAGCTATGCAGAGTTGCCTTGTCATTGTTGCAGGTTGGAGCAAAGGTTCACTAAGCTGAATGGAGTGACAGGGAAATGGTACCCCCTCCTCAGTCAGCTGGTTGGTGAGTAGACAAGCATACACTGCCTCAAGTTGATTTATGGTGAGCATCCACCAAGAAGTGGTCTTGATAGGCTCTGGGTATAAAGAAAACTTGAGTTAGAAAGTGACTCATGGGAAGAAAATTAGTTTGCTGGATTTAATTTCCATCAGAATGGAGAAATATCAGTAACCTAAGCTATGCAGATGACACCATCCTAATGGCAGAAAACAAAGAGGAACTAAAGAGCCTGTTGATGAAGGTCAAAGAGGAGAGTAAGAAGGAACATGGGTAAACCTACAGCTGATTCAGGTTGATGTTTGGTAGAAACCAATGCAATACTTCAAAGCAATTATCCTTCAAATAAAAATAAATACCAATTTGAAAAGCTGGCCTAAAATTCAACATTCAAAAAACTAAGATCATGGTATCTGGTCTCATCACTTCATGGCAAATAGAGGGGGGAACATGGAAACAGTTGCAGACTATTTTCTTGTGCTCCAATATCACTGTGAACTGTGATTTTAAAAGATGCTTTCTCCATCAAAGAAAAGCTACGACAAACCTAGACAGTGTATTAAAAAGCAGAGACATCACTTTGCTGACAATAAGTCCATATAGTCAAAGCTATGTTTTTTTCCAGTAGTGATGTAGGAATGCGAGAGTTGGACCATAAGGAAGGCTGAGCACCAAAGAACTGATGCTCTTGAACTGTGGTATTAGAGAAGACTCTTGAGAGTCCTTGGACAGCAAAGAGATCAAATCTGTCAATCCTAAAGAAAATCAACTCTGAATACTCATTATAAGAACTGATGCTGATGCTCCAATATTTTGGCCATTTGATGAGAAGTGACTCATTGGAAAAGACCCTGATGCAGGGAAAGATTGAGGGCAGGGGAGAATTGGGACTGCAGAGGATAAGATAGCTTCTCCATTCTGTTATTCTTGTTGTTCAGTCTCTCAGTCATGTCCGACTATTTGCGATAGTCGATTGGATAGCATCAACTCAATGGAAATGAATTTGAGCAAACTCTAGGGGATAATGAAGGACAGGGAAGCCTTGTGTGCTGCAGTCCTTGGTATCGCAAATAGTCGTACCTGACTGAGAGACTGAAAAACAAGAACAATAGAATGGAGAAGCTATTTGAAACAATATGCATGGTTTTGTAATCCTCTGGTCTTGCAGATTCATGAATTGCAAACACAAAACAAATGAATAGAAAACTTACAAAGAAGAAACAACTGAAATCAGAGGAAACTGCTCTATCTCAGGGTTGCCGGCATATGCTGTAGGATTTGCAGAGAACCTGACAACAAGCCTGGCATCCAAGGCAAGAGAGATTATCTTTCGTACTTATTCAAAGGACAAATCATAGGACACAGATGTTAGGTAAAGTAATCAAACCTGTAAGTGACAGGTGCTGGGCCAGAACTCATATTCCCATGTCTGAGTTCAATGCTTGTTCTTGAAAACTAGGCATTCACTTTCTACACATGTACAGAGAACTGGACCTTGTTGGGTGAGGTGTAGTTGGCGAGTCTGCTTTCTAAAAGGGACATATTTTCCCACTCTAGAACTTATTCACTGGATGTAGTCATATCCTATTCCACCAATTCTCTCAAGGGCTAAGGGACATCAGAGGGTGAGATAGGGCTCCTTTCCTCATTGGGATTACAATCTGAAGTCCTGTCAAGGATTTTAAGCAAACATTCAATCTCTTTCAGCGAAAGAGTTATAAAGTATTCACTTGCTTTTAAAGTTCATGTAACAACATGGGCAAAATCTTCCTTGTCATGCATTTATTCAACATTCATTCATTTATTAAATGCTCCTCTCACACATTGCTTCAAATACCATGAGAGAGACAAAGGCTGTGATTTTTCTGTAATAAGAGCTTTGTGTTTATTATCTCATTTAATTCTCACAACCCTATGAGGCCACTAGTACTTTAACCCAATTTATAGATGAAGAAATGGAGGTGCAGAGTGGTGAAGTGACTGGTGCAAAAGAGTATCTTTGCAAAGACGTAAGAAAGGTATGTAATACTTGCTATAGAGAGCAAAAATGAGCTCATTACTCTTTTGCACAGATGAAAAGGAGTTTCAGGGAGGAAGAGACCTCTGAGCAAGCAGCTGGAATTGAGGTAGTTGGAGATGAGAGAAAAGGCAATTCATGCCGAAGAAACAATGAGCCACTGTTTCAGTGACCTGAAATGGATAAAATTCAGAGTATGGTTTGAATTGGGCTTCCCTGGTAGTTCAGCTGATAAAGAATCCACCTTCAGTGAAGGAGATCCCGGTTCAATTCCTGGGTGGAGAAGATCCCTTGAAGAAGGGATAGGTACCCACTCCAATATTTTGGGGCTTCCCTGGTGGCTCAGAAGGTAAAGAATCTGCTTGCATTGCAGGAGATCTGAATTTGATCCCTGGGTTGGGAAGATCTCCTGCAGGAGGGCATGGCAACCCACTCCAGTATTCTTGCCTGGAGAATCCCCATGGACAGAGGAGCCTGGCAGGCTACAGGCAAAGAGTCAGACATTACTGAGTGACTAAACAAGCACAGTACATACTTTGAATTATATTTGGATTACAGTATGAAAGAAAGAAGCAAAATAAATCATGTATTCAGGTAGACTGGAGCAAAGAAACCTTGAAGTCAACCTGCACTCCACCACCCACTCCCTATTCACCATTTCCATCCAACCAGTCTTGAAAGCCTGTCAATGATCACCCTTAGAATGTCTTTCTGCCTCTCCATCCCCATGGCAACCACCTTAAGGCTCACTTTCATTCCCGCTTGCTTCTTATTCTAATTGCTTCCTAAATGACCTGCCAGAAAATTGTCTGCTTCTCTGTAAGGCTGTACAAATGCAAGTCTGATTCTGTCAGTGCTGTGCTTCATAATCTCATGAATATATAACACTTTAAAGGCTCTTCACCTAGAATAAATTAGAATACACATAGAAATTTTCTGAACACAAAGCTAGTGAATGAATATGCTATGTAAGCCAAGAAAGAAAAGGAGAGCTGGGACTAGCTGATTCCTTTTAAGAATACACTAATGCCCCTCCCCCACTGTTTCATCTACTCCTTCAGCCTGAGGATGGAGTAGAGACACAATCCTTCTCAAGACCAGAGAGTTGATAATTACAGAATGAAAAGACTGGTAGCCATCCCTTTCACTTTGGAGCCCTACTCCTCTTTTGCATGGCTGGGTCCATTCTCTATGCGCTAGGAACCTGGCAAAAATGGAGGCCCTATTTCCTCTGCATGGAGTCACAGGAGGTATTCTTTTACTCATGACTGCTGGGAAAGAATTCAGGAGGGCTGGAAGCACAGGGTGGTTAGCCAAGCAAAACCTGCATGGGAGCTATCCACAAAGCAACTAAGGGTAACTTTTTGTTTTTCGTGGCAGGGCCAAAATTTTCAGTGGTCATAGAAGTGACAGCAGTGGCAAAGACGCCACAGAGGTAAGGAAGGTAGAGGACCTATGAGCAAACAGACATAGACCTTGGTAGGGAAAGTAGTGACAATGTCATAGAGAAGGTGGTGACATCATTAAGAGCCTGGAGTGGGTAGCCTTTCCCTTCTCCAGGGGATCTTCCCAACCCAGGGATCGAACCCAGGTTTCCTGCATTGCAGGTGGTTCTTTACCAGCTGAGCCACAAGGGAAGCCCAAGAATACTGGAGTGGGTAGCCTATCCCTTCTCCAAAAGATCTTCCCGACCCAAGAATCGAACTGGGGTCTCCTGCATTGCAGAAAGATTCTTTACCAACTGAGCCAGCATGGAAGCCCCTCATTAAGAGCAGTTTCAACCTAAGAGACAAGTTTCTCAGGCTTGTCTGCAGTACACCACTCCCTCCTGTTCTCTAGGCTGCTATAGTTATAATCTTTGCATCCATCTCTCACTTGCCTGTGCAATCCCAGTCCCATCTCCAGGGGATCTTCCTGACTCAGGTATTAAACCTGTGTCTCTTATGTCTCCTGCATTTGCAGACAGGTTCTTTACCACTAGTGTCACCTGGGCAGTGATATACAAAGCCTGAAGGCTTCACAAGATCCAGGGCCTCTAGGACCTCCATAGCTTCCCTTGGCCCAAGTATCTTAGGGATGTCAAACAACCTGGAGACCCAGGGCCCCTATTCTCTTTGTCTCAGCATTTGTAGGAATATGGGTTGGGGTCCTAATACTTCGTGAAGGCTGAGTTCTTCACAAGGAATGGGCACCTCCTTTCAGAGTCCAACCATCTGGAGTAGTCCTACAATTTGACAGGGTCCAACTGCTTGCGGGCCCCAATTACCCAGTTCAACCAAGCCACCCAGCAGGGTCCAAACACCTTCTTGGGCCAGAACACTGTTCAAGGCCTGAATACCTGGTGATATCCTAATTCCTCAGAGATCTGGAGCTCCTGGCATGGTCCCAGCCCCTGACAGCACCCAAAAAAAATGGGGTACTCAAGTGCCCGATGGTGTATAAGCACTTGATGAGGCCCTTACAACCCAGAGTTTGTGCCAATCCACAAAGCCTGAATATGTCTGAGACTCCCAGCCCCATGTGGGTCCCAAGCCCCATCTTGAGTCCTAAGCAACTTTAAAGGGCCAGAGCAACTCCCAAAGCTACAGCAGCTCTCATGGCTGGAGCAATTTTCAAAATTGGATCAGCTTTCAGAGTCAGAGCACTCCTAGGAGTCTAAGTATCTCTGAGAGTCCTAGTATTTCACAAAGCTTAGGTACCACAGAGATTCCAAGTACTTTCAGGGGCCTGAGTATTTTGGAGACCCCAAGCACTTCACAAGATCTGAGGAACTGTGAGGCCCTAAACACTTCCAGTGCTCAACAGGCTCCAGCCACAAGGGACCAAAGCAAATTCAAATATTTAAGTATATCAAGTGATCCCACTACTCCAGAGGCTACCAGCACTTCAAAGCATCCCAGCACTTTGAGGACCCCAAGAGTTTCTAAGGTCCTAAGGACTTCTGAGGCCCCCAACATCTCGAGATCCCTTAGCATTTCTGAGACCCTAATAACTTTAAAGGCTCTTAGCACCTTTAAGAACCTCAGCACTTCAAAGGCCCCCAGAATCTCTGAAGTTCCAAGTACTTTGAAAGTCCCCAGCATCTCTGAATTCCCAAGTCCCTTGAACATCCTTAGCACATTGGATATTCCAAATACCTCAGAGATAGTACTCCAAATATTCCAAGAACTTCAAAGGTTCTCACCACCTTAAAAGCCCCTGACACATTAAAAGTTCTAAGCAACTCTGAGGTCTCTACCACCTTAAAGACCCTTAGCACTTCAGAAGCCTTAAGCATGTTGAAGGCCTGGAGTAACAAGAAGTTTCCAAACACTTCCAAATTCCAATAAATTGAAGTCTCTGATCATATCTAAGGCTCTGAGTATCTCAGATGCTACTGGAATCAAAGATAACTCAGTACTTCAGAGAACCCTAGTCCCTCAGAGGCCCAAAGCATCTCTCAGATTCATTCTCAGAAAGAATTTCAAGGTATCAGAGTACCTACAAATCTCAGGGAATCTCAAGGTCCCCAAACAACATCAAAATATAGAAGAGCTTTTAAAAGGCTCTTATAACCATGAGCTAGGCATTATTTTTGTGGCAGACACCTCTGCTAAAGACAACCTCACAAAAGACATTCTGTAGAAGCTAGGGGTGCAGCTGAAGAAATACTGAATATCAAAAATCTGAAGAAGGTAATCACACAAAAGTTTGTATGGCAGGGTTACCTAGAGAATAAACCACTAAATTCACTGGAGAATGCTTTTTTCTGAGAATTCACAGTCAATCATGAAATAAAGAAATGGAAATTTTGCACTTCATAAAGTCTATAGCAGAGATCTCTGGAACTAACCATTGCAATACAGTGAGAAACAGGAGGTAACAGCCAGAGCCAAAGCAAAAAGCAGTGACTAATTTCCAGCTTGAGCCCATGATAGAGTTCCAGCCTCTGCAAATGACTGAAAAAGTCCTAATCTTGCTACCAAAAGTAAATGATATTGAAAGTACTAGTGAAACATCCTGAAGAGTGTCATGTCCTTCATTGAGTGAGGAGCAGGAAGCAGAAGAGCAACAGGGCAATGGGTATTAATGATTCCAAAGGGAAAAAAGAGGAGGAGGAAAGAACAATGCATTTGGTGTTGATATTTGGAACTGTGTTTCTAACATTAAGATATAGGTCTTATTGGAATCAATGCAGTTCAGTCACTCTGTTGTGTCTGATTCTTTGAGACAGCATGGACTGCAGCACACCAGGCTTCCCTGTTCATCACCAACTCCCAGAGCTTGCTCAAACTCATGTCCATTGAGTCGGTGATGTCATTCAACCATCTCATACTCTGTTGTCTCCTTCTCCTCCTGCCTTCAATCTTTCCTATCATCAAGGTCTTTCTAAGGATTCAGTTCTTTGCATCAGGTGGCCAAAGTATTGGAGCTTCAGCTTCAGCATCAGTCCTTCCAATGAATATTCAGGACTGATTTCCTTTAGAATGGACTGGTTTGATCTCCTTGCAGTCCAAGGGATGCTCAAGCATCTTCTCCAACACTACAGTTCAAAAGCATCAATTCTTTGGCACTCAGCTTTTTCTAATGGTCCAACTCTCACATTCCTACATCACTACTGGAAAAAACATAGCTTTGACTATACGGACTTATTGTCAGGAAAGTGATGTCTCTGCCTTTTAATACACTGTCTAGGTTTGTCATAGCTTTTCTTAGAAAGAGTAAGCATCTTTTAAAATCACAATTTGCAATGATTTGGGAGCACAAGAAAATAAAGTCGTGTACATACATACATGACTATTGGAAAAAATCACAATTTTAACTAGCTGGACCTTTGTTGGCAAAATAATGTCTTGGCTTTTTAATATGCTGTCTAGTTTTGCCATAGTTTTTCTTCTGAGGAGCAAGTGTTTTTAATTTCATAACTGCAGTCACCATTTGCAGTGATTTTGGAGCCCAAGAAAATAAAGTATGTCACTGTTTCCATTGTTTCCACATCTATTTGCCATGAACTGATGGGACCAGATGCCATGATCTTCATTTTTTGAATGTTGAGTTTTAAGCCAGCTTTTTCACTCTCCTCTTTCACTTTCATTAAAAGGCTCTTCAGTTCCTCTTCCCTTTCTGCCATAGGGTGGTGTCATCTGCATATCTGAGATTATTGATATTTCTCCTAGCAATCTTGATTCCAGCTTGTGCTTCATCCAGCCTGGCATTTTGCATGATGTACTCTGCATATAGGCTAAATAAGCAGGGTGACAATATACAGCCTTGTCACACTCCTTTCCCAATTTGGAACCAGTCCATTGGTCCATGTCCGGTTCTAACTCTTGCTCTTTGACCTAAATACATATTTCGCAGCAGGCAAGTAGGGTGGTCTGGTATTCCCATCTCTTTAAGAATTTTTCACAGTTTGTTCTGACACACACAGTCAAAGATTTTGGTATAGTCATTAAAGCACAAGTAGATGTTTTTATGGAATTCTCTTGCTTTTTCCATGATCCAACGGATGTGGGCAATTTGATCACTGGTTCCTCTGCCTTTTCTAAATCCAGCTTGAACTTCTAGAAATTTTCAGTTCACATACTGTTGAATCCTAGCTCAGAGAATTTTGAGCATTACTTTGCTAGTGTATGAGATGAGTGCAATAGTGTGATGGTTTGAACATTCCTTAGCATTGCCTTCCTTTGGGACTGGAATGAAAACTGACCTTTTCCAGTCCTGTGGCCACTGCTGAGTTTTCCAATTTTGCTGGTATATTGAGTGCAGCACTTTCACAGCATCATCTTTTTGGATTTAAAATAGCTCAGCTGGAATTCCAATACCTCCAATACCTATGAACTAGCTTTGTTTGTAGTGATGCTTCCTAAGGCCCACTTGACATCACACTTCAAGATGTCTGGCTCTAGGTAAATGATCACATCTTTTTTGTTATCTGGGTCATTAACATTATTTTTGTATAGTTCTTCTGTGTATTCTTGCCACCTCTTCTTAATATCTTCTGCTTCTGTCAGGTCCATACACTTTCTGTCCTTTATTGTGCCCATCTTTGCATGAAATGTTCCCTTAGTATCTCAAATATTCTTGAAGAGATCTCTAATTTTTCCCCTTCTATTGTTTTACTCTATTTCTTTGCATTGATCACTTAAGAAAGCTTTCTTATCTCTCCTTGCTATTCTTCTGAACACTGCATTCAGACGGATATATCCTTTTTCTCCTTTGCCTTTTGCTTCTCTTCTTTTCTCAGCTATTTGTAAAACTTCCTCAGACAACCATTTTGCCTTTTTGCATTTCTTTTTCTAGGGGATGGTTTTGATCACCACCTCCTGTACAATGTGATGAACCTCCATCCATAAGTGCTTCAGGCACTCTGTCTATCAGATCTAATCCCTTGAATCTATTTGTCACTTGCACTGTATAATCATAATGGATTTGATTTAGGTCATACATGAATGGTCTAGCCATTTTTCCTACTTTCTTTACTATAAGTCAAAATTTTCCAATAAGGAGCCAGTCCCTTCCATCAAGGAGCTTCCACAACCCTCTTATCCTTCTCTATCAGAGGGAAGATGGAATGAAAATCACAATCACAGAAAACTAACCAAACTGATCACATGGATCACAGCCTTTTCTAACTCAATGAAACTATGAGCCACACCGTGTAGGGTCACCCAAGATGGACAGCTCATGGTGGAGAGTTCTGACAATACATGGTGCCCTTGAGAAGGGAATGGCAAACCACTTCAGTATTCTTGCCTCGAGAACCCCATGAACAGTATGAAAAGGAAAAAAGATATGATAGTGAAAGATGAACTCCCCAGGTCAGTAGGTGCCCAATATCCTACTGGAGAAGAGTGGAGATATAGCTCCAGAAAGAATGAAGAGACAGAATCAAAGCAAAAACAGTGCCCATTTGTGGATGTGACTGCTGATGGAAGTAAAGAACAATATTGCATCGGATCCTGGAATGTTAGGTCCATGAATCAAGGTAAATTGAAAGTGGTCAGACAGATGGCAAGAGTGAACATCGACATTTTAGGAATCAGTGAACTAAAATGGACTGGAATGAGTGAATTTAATTCAGCTGACCATTATATCTGATACTTTGATTGAGCATCCCTTAGAAGACATGGAGTACCCCTCATAGTCAACAAAAGACCCTGAAATGCAGTACTTGGGTCCCATCTCAAAAAACAACAGAACTATATCTCTTCATTTCCAAGGCAGAGCATTCAATATCACAGTAATCCAAGTCTATGCACCAACCACTAATGCCTAAGAAGCTGAAGTTGAATGGTTCTATGAAGACCTACAAGACCTTCTAACACCAAGAACTAACACACACACACAAAAAGATGTCCTTTTCATCATAGGGGACTGGAATGCAAAAGTAGAAAGTCAAGAGATACCCATAGTAACAGGCAAGTTTGGCCTTGGAGTACAAAATTAAGCGAGGCAAAGGCTAACAGAGTTTTGGTAAGAGAACGCACTTGTCATAGCAAACACCCTCTTCCAACACACATGGAGTCCACACATCCCCTAACGATCAATACTGAAATCAGACTGATTATATTTCTTGTGGTCAACGATGGAGAAGCTCTATACAGTTAGCAAAAACAAGACTGGGAGCTAACTGTGGCTCAGATCATCAACTCTTTATTGCAAAATTCAAACTTAAATTGAACAAAGTAGGGAAAACCACTAGACCATTCAGGTATGACGTAAATCAACTCCCTTATTGGAATATTGAATCTTTTTCTACCAACTAATTGCAGGAGGTTTACAGTCTATATTCATCAATCAGGTTTTGGGCAAAGTTCAGAGGCTATGTCTTTAAACAACTTTTGTAGATTGAATTTGCTTTGCTATCAAAATTCTCCATGTGTTTATTAGCTTTGAAAAAACAAGTATTTTTACTGTATTCAGTGACATGAATCAAATAGTATATAGGATTTAAACAGACAGTTCTATAAATGTTTGAAAGTGGGAATCACAATAAAATATCTGGACATAAGTGGAAATAAATAAGACAAAACACGATATGCATATAGTCTTCCTATGGTCACTAAGCTTGTTGACAAAAGATTGACATTTTCAATGGTTTTGCTTCTTTACTGCAAACTATAGAAAAAAAGGAAAGGCTAAATGATGAGGACACCTTGTTCATTTATGCACCACCAGTTCTGAGTGAGGCACCAGGGAAGGATCTGGAGATACTCTTGAGGCCCAGCTCTCAGTTCTAGATTATGTGAGAGAGATACATATGTAAACTGGCAGTGTGGTAAACACTGTAATAGGAAGTGAGCATGGGGTACCATGAAAATGTAGAAAAGTTTATGTGACCTCTATTGGAGGGTGGGACAAGAAAGAGGGCATCATAAGGTGCTATGAAAATTCAAGAGATGCTTAAATAAGCTTGAGGGAGCCTGAAAGGGGCATTATAGCATACTATGAAAAGATTGTGTATTAGGTATTTTTTTGAAACTTAATCCACCTTGGGGGAAAGGGCAATGGCAAAGGGAAGGATACATCACAGGGCGCTGTGGAAATAGAAAATACATTTTAATCAGTTTGAGAGGAGGGCAGAGGGGAAAGGAGTGGTGGTAGGCAAAAGGACAATGAATGGTACTACAGAAATTGAAAAGATGGGACTGTCAGAAAATTCTTGGTTATTGAAAACCTGAGGTCTGAAAGTAATATTGGAGATGAGGAAAGGAGTAAATATTGAGGCACTAAAGGCAGCGTGAACATTGGGGAAGAAACAAATTCTTTCCCCAGTGGCTCAGACCACATAGAATCTGCTGGCAATGCAAGAGACCTGGGTTTGGTCCATGGGTGGAGAAGATCCCCTGGAGAAGGGAATGGCTACCCACTCCAGTATTCTTGCCTAGAGAATCCCATGGACAGAGGAGCCTGGCAGGCTACAGTCCATGGGGTCGCAAAGACTCAGATACGACTGAGCAACTGAGCAAAGATTCATATTAGGGTCATGTCATGGGGAAAGTGGAGAAAAAGGAATGAATGAGATGGGGAAGAGAGGAGGAGGGGCTAGATTCCCAAAGGGTGGGAGTTATGACTAATTTTAATGAGGCCAAAAATAGTTAATAATAATAATAATCCTGGAATAATGAAAAGAAAAAGGCTTCTTAAAAGCAGAGCTTCTACAAACCAAAGAAAGGAGTCAATCTGTGGGCTCTCTGAAAGGTGAACTGGTACCTCTCTGAGGAGCTATGTTGTTAAGGTACACAAGTTGTTTTAAATCTGTGTGTGTGTGTGTGTGTGTGTGTGTGTGTGTGTGTGTGTGTGTTGGCAGGGGAGGGGAGCAGTAGGGCAGAGTTAGCACTTTGATTGTCTCCTTCAGCCAGTGTATTAAGTCCAGAGGGCTACCTGGCTTGGTGGCCCATGGTGTAGGAAGTCTTGTGGTATCAGATTTCTTTCCACTTCCGGAGCTTTCACACTTTCTTTCCTCACTCTGCTAAGGAGTTCAATACTCTTCCCATCCATTCTATCACTAGGGGCTTCTGAATCCTCTGCCTTGCCCTGCAGTACATCTGGAGAGGTGGGAGTCATCCCTCATATTCAAATCAGCTACATGCATAAGAAGGTCTGGCTACCCCCAAGGACAACCACACTACCCAGAGAGCTAAATACAATAAGAACTAAGTCCCCTAATAGGGAGCACTCACCTAGCCTCCTGGGTCTCAGAGGGAGCAGCTGTCACACACACAAGAGTGGCCAAGGCACTTCTTTCTTTGCCTCAGGCAGACTTACCCTGCTTCCACCTGTGTGCAAGGTAAAGTCACTGCAGCCAGGGTAAGCTAGCGAATGACTTTCTGGCAAAGGCCTAGGGACCCACAGACATCAGCCTGCTGGCAAAGACAAAAGTAGGAAGCATGACCCCTCAGCAGCTCCAAAATTCATTCAGCAAACGAGAAAATAGTGGGAACCTCTATGATTCAGGCAGTGTAACAGGCACTTAGGCTTCAGAAGATCAAAAGGCATGTTATGGGGCCAGGAGGGGCCATATTTGTCCATAGTGGCTCCAGAGGTAGACAAGGTGTAAATCTGAGGTTCAGATTGCTGAATGACTTTCCGGTCTAGAACCACAGAGGTAACAAGTGACAGATGCTAGACAAGACCCCCTGTCCACTCCCAGCAAATCCAGAGTGTTTCCCTATAGGCCACCCTGCTGTCCTTCTCTGCCTGCCAATGTGCTCACAAAGTCACTGTCTTCAAAAGAAACATGTGAACTCAGTGGGACAGTCCTCAGTAACCCCAACTGCAGCCTCCAATGATTTGGGCAGCAAGGCTGACTTAAACCTTCCCCCTTTTACAGGAAGGGGCCCATAGATGTCAGTCAGCTCCAGGTTAGTCAACTAGTAAGTGGGAAAATGTGCAGGGCAAAGATTTGTTGAGCATCTCCTTTGTACTTGGGGCTTGCCACACATTATTTCTGTCAGGTCAGTGACACCAGCACCATCCCTGTTTTGCAGGAAGTGCCAGCTCGCTCAGGGAAAGAAATAGTGTCCTTCCAAAACCTGTCTGAGTCCACGTTTTCTTTGGCCCTGGTGGGAATAATCATCCAGTTGTCTAAAATGGCTATTTGCAAGTATGGGCCAAGAAGCTGAATTCAGCCAGGGAATCAGCAGTGCCCAGGAAAAAAGGAGAAAAAAGAGTGGGAGTACACCACAAGCTGTACTATAAGAGATATGATTGCTGGAATCCTGAAAGGTCTTGGGTAGGAGGCTCCCTGGGGCTGTGCCAAGGAATGGGTGACCTTCCCCAGCCCAGTAAGGGAGCAACAAATGGCCCAGGCTCAGTCCCCGCCTTGGCCTGGAAGTTTAGTGAGTCTCCCACCCCACCCCATCCTCAACACACTACATTGGTACTGCAGAGTTAATCTGCATTTGCTCAGGTGAACACTGAACAAGGGCAGGATTTCTGTTGGCTGTGAAATGAATGACAATGCTGAGGGAGAGGCAGGGAAAGGGGCCTCTGGAAGGTGATGAGCAAAAGAGACTACTCATTTTTTCAGTTATGTGAATTCTTTCAGCTTTGAGCAGTATCCAGATAGGACACAGTCTGGGAGCCTCTCGCTCTGTGTTCATAAATCAGCAACCTAAGCCTACCCCTCCCCAATGGAGTCTCCACAAAGTGAGTGGAGAAACTGCACTTTCAGCTGCCAAGATGCCTCTGAAGTGGATTGAATTTCTGGGTCCTAGGAAAATCTAGCCGTTCAGGGAACTCACAGGTAATGAGCCCAGAAGTCCTCCATGCATGGCGAGAGGGGCAGCTGCCATTTCCTGAGTGCCTAAATTGTGCCAGGAACTTTGATTGCTGTTTTCATAGATTGTCTCTAACTTTTGCAACAGTCTGGCAAGGCAGGTGCCACTAGGACAAGTTTACGGAGGAAGAAACTTGGGATCAGTTACCAGAAGCAAGTTGCTAGGGAAACCTGGTTGGTCAGTGACTGCCCTGCAAATGACCCAGCATGGGCCAAGTCTAAAGCCCAGACTGTTCCATGAAAATGGCAGACAGGCTGCATCATCACCAGGACACCTGGGGCTCCACCCAGCCTTGGGGAAGTCTTTTGTCTTCAGACTTCACCACAACCCAGGGTAAAAGTGAGAAGGAGCATGCTGGAGTAGAGGGAGGAGGCACAGGAAAGTAAGTTTAAGAAGCCATTTGGGAAGTAGCTGTGAGCGCCCACTTACTCTCATTTGTTGTGACCCCAACTGCCAGGTATCTTTGAGGCATTGCTATGTGTAGAATGAGTATTTTCATCCAAAACAATTGTGTCTTCCCTGGCACAATGCGTTGCTCATAAACTTCGCCACACTGAACACTCCATAAATCCTCGAATGCTAGGTCCTGGCTGTCACACAGTGGACCAACCAAGCAGCATCCTTTCTTGGCCCGCAACATTGCTCACTGATGCTGTTCCCAACCTGAAAGGGAAAAGAGACCAGGAGGGCTTCTTAACTTGAGCAGGATAGAGTGCCCGGAGTAGACACTGCAAGCAGTGAGTATCTGCACATGGAAAAAAAAAAAAAAAAAGGCTGTCTTTGGAGGACATTCTCCTTGGGCCCAGTGTTATGGCCCTGGCCTCATCAGTCAGGTGCACAGCAGACCACGGTCATGGTGAAAGACAGGTGTGGATTCTGCCGGGGCTCACATTCACCCTTGTGAGATGGGAAGCAGTCAGGATCCCTCTTGTCTCTTTCATTTGGTAGAAGCATAGAAATCCAGCTTTCTGAAGGAAATGATTTTGGAGTCATGGAGGCAGTGGAGAAAGATGATTTGTATGAAGATGTACTGAGACTGGTTCACAGGTTACTCTAGGCCTTGCAGGCCATGAAATGGGTAAACATCAAAGAGCTAATGGAATTTTTTGAAAATCTGTGTGAGGACACTTGCACAAAAGAAGAGTCTCAGCTCATCCGAAGCTATACAAGAATAACTCTGGAGCAATCCAGGGTTTGGAGAACAGGTTTGGGGAGGAAAAGTGGACTCTGGGCTTGTACTGCTCATCACCCAACAGGCATAAAGCTCACATAAGGTGACTTGGGGGAGAAGGTAGAGTCCACCAATAGCTGGTGAAAATCAGGCCCACTTCTTGACTGGTCAGCTTGTGCCTCAGTTCCTGTGTCAATGTGTTATAGGAACTGTAACACAGTGTGTTAGTTGATCAGTCATGTCCGACTCTTTGGGACCCCGTGAACTGTAAGACCACCAGGCTCCTCTGTCCGTGGAATTCTCCAGGCAAGAATACTGGAGTGGTTGCCACTGCCTTCTCCAAGCCATCTTCCCGACCCAGGGATTGAACTGGAGTCTCCTGTATTTCAGGCAGATTCTTTACTGTTTGAGCCACCAGGGAAGCCCTTGCAAATGTTATCTCAAAATGGGCCACACATGAGAAGTGCCTAAAATCCCTCCTGTAACTCTGATCATTCAAATTTTAGTCAATGATCATCCTGATTCATTCTCAGCCCATGAATTCTCAAAAATAGCTGGGTTTACGTTATTTTGGATGCCGTGGTTAACAATTCATCCATTCACTCACTCTACATATATTTACAAGGGTCCACTTGTGCCAGTCACCTGAGAAACATATATGAACAAATCATGAGCTCTCCTGCACAAAGGCAGAAAATAGACGGTAAACCTTCAAAATCACAGATTATACTGGACCTAGACGGTGGTAAGTTCTGTGGTTGGTGGGGGCAGGAGTAGTGATGAGCTGATCAGAACAGGGTAAAGCAAAGGGGACATGCCAGGAAAGAAAGGGAGCCTTCAGTTCAATACCAGTGGGTAAGCAGGTGGTCCTCATTGGTGGGGAGACATTTGACCAAGGAAATGAAGGCGAGGGGGTTTGCCTTGCTGACATATAAAGGAATTCTTGTTCAAGCAGAAGGACCAGGCAGCACAAGTCCTGGCATTGCCTAGCATATTTGGGGAAGGACGGAGAGGTCAGTGTGGTTGGTGTGGAGTGAGCATAAAGGACAAGAATTGGAGATAAGGTCAGAGAGATGAACCAAATCCCACATCATGTAGGGCCTAGTAGGCCATTGTAAGGAACTAGGCTCTTGTTTGCAGTGAACCGTCAAGGGGACAGAAGGCGGGAGGGAGTAAGGGATTGAGCAGAGGAGTAGCACAATCTGAATCACCTTCTGAAAGGATCAGTTTGATACTTACTATGTTGAGAATAGAGAGAAAACAGGCAAGGGTGGGAGCAGAAAGCCCAGGTAGGAAGCTATTGCTATAAGTCAGACTGGAGACGATGGTGGTGGTTTGGATCATCCTGGTAACAGTGGACATGATGAGAACCATTCACTTTCTGGATACATTATGAGACTGATCTAACAGAACTCCTGATGGTTTAGATGTAGAGCATCAGAGAGGAGTTGAGGCTGACTCGAGAGTTTTTTGTCCAGGCAGCTAGTAGAATGGTGTGGCAGCCAACTGATACAAGGGATGCCCTAGTTGGAACAGGCTTTATAGGAGAGGGAAGATATCAAGAATTCAGATCTGGACATATTGAATTAAGATGTCTGTTTGACACTCATGTGGGTTGAGTAAGGAAGTTGCACGGAATTCAGTTGCACCGAAGTCAGGAGTGTGTCTGAAAGGTTGTGTATAAATAAGCTGTATATACAGTATTAGAAAGCCATGAGACTATTTGAGATTGGCTAAGGGGTGAGAGTATGTACAGAAGAGAAGAAGATCATGGACAGAGATCTGTGGCATAAAGGGATCAGGGAGAAGAGGAGGCAAGGAGGACCCAGCTGAGGAGACTGAGTGAGAAGTGGCCAGCTGCACCACACACTAAGAGTGTAGTGTCCCGGAAGCCACGTGAAGCAAAGTGTATCAAGGGAGAGCCGGTGGTCAACTATGCCCAAAATGCTGATGCCAGGTGAAATAAGAGGAAAATTGACCACTGAAATTAGCAATTCAGAAGTCCCTAGTAACCTTGATGAGGGCAGCTTCAGGGAGGAGTAGATGATAAAACCTGCTTTGGGCAGGCTTAAGAGAATGGAAGGTGGGGAGTCAGTGAGTATAGACAAGTCTTGAAAGGAGTTTTGCTGCAAAGGGGAGCAAAGAAATTGGGCAGCATCTAGTGGAGTATGACTCTAGAGAGAGTCATGAGAAGATTTACTTCAGATGGGAGAAGTAGCATTGCAGAGAGGAGTGGAACCAACAGCACAGGGAAGGCAGAGAGGATTGTTGGAGCAGTAACTTTGAACAGGAAGGGGATTACATGGCCCTTGCCTACAGAGGAGTTGCACAAGGAGTTGCGAATGATATTGTTCCTGGGTCGGGTAGAGGTCAGCGAGGCTTTCTGGCCTGCCTGAACTCCTCTTAGCTGAGGTCAGGTACCTGACAATTTGTTGAACCCCCATATGTGTTGAGCATCTATTATGTGCCAGATGCACTTCAGAGCACCTCAATAATTTCTAATACTCCAAACAATTCACTAATGGAGGTTATATCATGATCCCCATTTTACAAGCTAGAGATGTGCTATGTAAGTTGGTCAGGTGGACTGGCCAAGAGCAGTTAGCAAACGATGGGAAGAGTAAAAGTTTTGAGCCCAAACAGTCTGACTCTCAAGACAGTCTTATAACCATAGACTCAGACCTACTGACAAGTCTCAGTGTAGAGTTACTCTTACTGCCCCTTACACTGGTAACAAGCCTCCCCAGTGAACCACTGCAGCTCCAAATGACCACATAGTAGCCACATATGTCAGAGCATCAGCCTTAGTTTCTTGTATGACACTACTACTTCAGCAACGGAGCTCTGTTCCAAGTCTGAGGCTGAGTGGCAGAACCCCTGTGATCTTGACTTGCTTAAAACAGACCCCTCCTCTGAAGGCTGGTCCAGCTCCAAGTGGAACAGACATCCCAGAACCTCAGAGCTGCCCTCTCCTTGACTCTTAGTGCATCCTTACTACCTGAAGGCTGTTGCCAGTCCAAGCCAGGACAGTAACTTCCTGGGAACATTAACAACTCTGATCATACTCTGTCCACTGTGCCATTTGAGACACTATACTTTAGACTCTTGGACAAGCGGACACACACACACACACACACACACACACATGCATGCACACGTGTGCAGGCTCACAGTCTCTTTGTTCTCCATGGGGCTTCCTCCAGTCAGCTTCATTCTGATGTCCACTCCCTACAAAATCTGTCTGGCAAAAGATCCCATATGATATGACCCAGGGAATGAGCTTTTCTGTGAGGCGGAGCCCCATCTGCAGGGTAAACCTGAGGCTAGATAAAGTTTTCACAGGACTGGGTCTCAGGTCACAGGGTCCAGGCCTATGCCAGGAAGAGAATACTCTTATGGCCAATCTGAGCCAGTGAGAATGAGCTCAGACTCCATGAGAAGAAAGGAACAAAGGAAGAAGGGAGGGCGCTGGGGCTACAGGGGACACGGAGGTGGAGGGAGGCTTATTTTATAGAGGTACTCCTCTAAGGCACAGACCCACTTTCTACCCTCTCCAGTAGTCCTGACCCAGAAAAGGTGATCAAAGCCTTTAGGTGCCCGCTCTTCTGCAAATGGAAATTTAGTATCCTTCTACTCTGTTTTCCCTTCAAACAGTGCTCTAGTTTGCATGCTTGAAACTATGTCCCTCTTTGCAGAAGCTAGCTCCTCCAAGATGCTCCCAGGCCTGCTGCAACGACTGTAATAAAGGCTGATGTGGAGCTGGTCCTGAAGCAGCATTGTTCATAAGATGCTGTGAGGTGAAGGGTAGCTGCCAGGATTGTATAATCAGTACTTCTCAAGTCCGGATAAGATAGACAAGTGCCAGGCACCAATGGAGCAGCAGCAGTTGAGATAAACTATGCAAGTTGAGTGAGAACATGCTGGTCCCAAACCCACGGTGTCTAACACGATAGCTTGGGGACCTAGCTGAAGTCATCTAACTTGTGTCTGCCTCCACGTACACCACCATACCAGGCCTAATGCCTCCTGCTTTGTAGGCATATTGTGGAAAATAAATCAGCTGATCTCCACAAAGTTCCCAGACTGCTGCTTCTCAAACTATCTGTGATGCAGGACGAGTATTTTCCTTTTCCCACGTCAGTAACTCTCGGGTCAATACATTTGTATAACACAAGGAAAATGAATTAATAGAAAGAAGGAAAACGGCCAAGACACACAAGAGACCAAACCCCACTTATTTTAAACATCAAAGAGACTCTCACTATATGCTATAGAACTTTCTAAACATGTACAGTCAAATTACATACTTACTGCGAGTCATTAACACACTTTGGTGAAGCAGCAAATGTCCACGGCTGCGGTTCCATCCTTTCTGCTCTGGCACAGTGCCTGGCCCATCAGAGGCATTCAATCAGTGGTTTCTACTGCAAAGGAATTATTATTAATACAAATACAGTTCCTGTCATGAGAGAGGTTAAATAACAAGAAGCTGCAAGTAAAAAGAAGAAAAAAACCAAATGATTTGATTGCTCATGGAAGTGTCAAGAGCGTAGTGTGCACAAGAAGCAGCACAGGAGTTCAAAATGAAGACAACACAGTGGTCAAGACTTCTGATGGGCCTTGATGGTCAAGGAAGGATCAAACTTACTTTGTAGCCTTTTGTATTTTATGATTGTGGGAAAGCTTTAGGTCCATTGCACACATTTCCGCGAGCCATAAAAGTATGAAGCTTTGGGGAAACATTTAGCTTTAATCCTACCATCCAGATGTTGCCTGTGCTCACATTTGTGAGTATACTTCCAGTGCATTAGTCAGGAAGCTGATAATGATAGTGAATATGATAAAAATTATAGTAACAGCTATATATAGGTATACATTCTTAATACTACACACACACACACACACACACATACATAAATATTTATAAGCATGAAGTTTTATTTATAAACATGAAGTTTTCTGTGTATTGATACAAACAACTACTGTGACTCAGAGCCATTATTATCACTAGTGAACTCCTCAGCCACCATGGCAAAGATTCCCACGGTTGTTGTGTTGGGAGTCTTGAAAGGGTGATACAAGATGCTATCAAGTCCTATCTGTTCACTATAGTCTCCAAAGAGCAATCTTGAAGTTCACTGAGAGAGCTTCATAGTAGCCTCCAAGTAAGAAGATGATCCTCAATAATGATCCTTGAGATTTTCCTCAAGCAGTTCACACAGGTGCCAGGACCCAGGTGCCAGGGCCAAGCTGCATTCTGAGTGGGGATGCATGACATGTCCTGAGCCCCAGCCCTGCACATGAATGTGGACTCTGAACAGTTCTGCCAAACCCACAGTGCCTCTCTCAGAATATCAGTCTCCCTCACCTCTTTCCTGCCAATCAAGCAAGGTTATCTGCAAACAAGTCTCTAAACAATGCGCCAGGCAGTTGCAAGCTCTAAAACCCTCATCTGGTCAGTTTTCAGTGAGCGCGTGCACACGCGTGCACATGCGTGCACACACACTGACGCACACACACGACTTGTATTCTCATGAATATCCGTATTCAGCATTGCTGAGGAGGAACGGCCTAGTTTGAGGGAGGACATTGATCACAGCTGCCGCTCACTGTGCACCCAGGGCAGTTCAGAGGAGCTGGCTGTTTCTGAACTCTGCGGAGGTACCATCTCACTTCTCAGGTCATATGGGACAAAGTTATTATTTGCCTCCTTTCGCCTTGCCTTGTACTAAGGAGCAAAAGGAAAGACAAAACAATAAGCAAAATAAGACCCTACAAACATTAGATAGATAGAACTGCTCTTTGTCCCAAGGCGGATCATCAAAGCTGATACACATACCACCATTGGCTAGTGAACCTCTCAGTCACACAGACTCCAGGGCTTGGCTTAGGCTAGTCCATGAAGGTTTGACCCTCAAGTTGAGGTAAGTGGAAGGTGGCAGAAGAGCCCAGCCTTTTGGAGGTGGATGGGGTGTTGGGGGTGGGGGAGGCGTTCTCCTTTTCCTCAGAAACTGTTTCCTTTTCTGCTGTCTGTTAGGGCCCACTCTCCCACCATGCTCCTCTGTACCTTGGCTTCAGAGCATCTTCTTTTTGTCTCCTGCCCATGTCTGCTATTTCACCTGGGCTGTCCCTCTCACCTCATTGCCCAAGGCAGCTCATAGAAGCCAGCATACCATGGGCTGTTCTAGTACCCTCAAGTTTGCTCCTGATATGATTGCTCTGTGTTCCTGGTACTGGTAGCCTCTCTGACTACTCCTATTTTTATATGTTCCTCTGGCCCTCCTGACCTTTCTGCTATCTTTTCTTGTTTCAGCAGCCCCAGGTCACATTCTCTGCTCATTGACCAGGTTCTGACAGGCATGTTCTGGGCCCCAAAATTGATCAAGTAAATATTTCTTCCCTCCAGCAGGTGACAACTCCACCTTGCCTCCCAAGTCATAGATAGGGACATCAACCATGCCTGAAAAGTGCACACACATACCCCCATACCCACAGCCAGCCGCCTCACACGTGTCCACACTCTCCTAGATGGGACGTCAACCCAATCATCACTTCTGAGAGTGTGCTTACATTCCCAGGCAAGCACACACACACCCAGGTGTACACACTGGTACACATGGCCCACTCACCATATGTACAGTCCAGAAGCACACCACATACACTTCGATGCCCACAAGTTTATCTAAAAATACATAGGCAACTTGAGGTCCCAGTCTTCCTCCTTCACATGTATATATCCACACAAGGAGAGAAAATCTCTGGGCAGGGGTATATGACACCCAGAAATGTACACATGTGCAGATCCCTGGCAACTAACACACATTACCAGAAGAAAGTGTCCTCAGTAAGACACACACACACCTATGTGGGCACATGCACACATACACACACACAGACACGAAGCAGAAGCAAGTTATATAACCGAAAGTACCCAAATTTTGAGAAAGGAGAAAGGTTAAAGATGCATTTCTAAGTCTGGTTCTTCAGTCTCCCCAGGCCTAGAGTACATAGATGTGAAGCTAATGATCGAACCGGCTTTCAGTTTCTGTGTGGGTGAAGACTCCTTGGAGGAGGGCATGGCAACCCACTCCAGTATTCTTGCCTGGAGAATCCCCATGGACAGAGGAGTCTGGCAGGCTACAGTCTATAAGGTCCCACAGAGTCAGACACAACTGAAGTGACTTAGCATGCACGCGAGTGTGTGTATGTCTCTCTTTCTCTCTCTGTGTGTCTCTCCTTTTATCTCGCAAACAGACACAAGCACACATACTGTTGCTGTTTCAGTCGCTCAGTCGTGTCTGACACTCTGTAACCCCAAGGACTTTGGCACTTCTAAGTCCTTCACTATCTCCCGGAGTTTGCTCGAACTCACGTCCTTTGAGTCGATGATGCCATCCAACCGTCTCATCTTCTGTCACACACACAGGCATATGTTCTTTCACACATACAAACACCTTTACACACACAAACATTCTCTCTCTCTGTCTTACACACACACACACACACACACACACACACACACACACACACGTATCATCATCATCATCATCATCATCATCCACAAAAATGTTAAGATGGGAAAGCTGAGGGTGGGGGACAATTTTCCAGGCCCTGAGTGGCCATTACCATGAGGAGGTGGCGCTTACACCCTCTCTGGAGCCCTGGGGCACAGAAGAATCCAGTTCCTGATACCCAGCCTGGATAGCTTCAAAGGCCAGAGACATGGTAGCCTGTTTCTCAGCTCCTTCTGTTCACTTTTCCCTGCTTCCTTCCTCTCCCTGCTCTGAGGCCACCCTCCCCTCCAGCATGACCCTCTAGGAAAGTAGCTGTGAGCAGAAAACAGGTATATCTGCTGTTCTCTTCAAATATTCACCTCAAGAATCCCGCCCCCTAAAAGAAGATAGAGTGTGATACGATATTGTAAAGTAATTAACCTCCAATTAAAATAAATAACTTTATATATAAAAAAAAAAGACAGAGTGTGCTGTGCAAGGAGTGCTGAAGGAGTACAAACGACCCATATGTCAAATTAGGGGATGAGAGATCATCATGCAATGCAAAAGATAGTTATCTGGGAGGAAAAAGAAGAGTGATGAGGGAAGGCTGGCCAATCTTACCTTGTGACTCCGAGCTCCCAACACAGTGAAGTTTTCCTCAGAACCCCCAAGGGATCACCCACACCCCCTTCCTCCATCTAGCTCCATAAAATCAGACAGAGTCCCTGAGAAAACCTCAGTCATGGACTGAGGCATGCTGACCTTTGATCTGAGGCTTGGGATCTACAACTAAGAAATCAGTTAGTTCAGTCACGCAGTCGTGTCCAACTTTTTGTGACCCCATGAACTGCAGCATGCCAGGCTTCTCTGTCCATCACCAACTCCCAGAGCTTGCTCAAACTCATGTCCATCAAGTTGGCGATGCCATTCAACTATCTCATCCTCTGTCACCCCCTTCTCTTCCTGCCTTCAATCTTTCCCGGCATCGGGGTCTTTTCCAATGAGTCAGTTCTTCGCATCCAGCGGCCAAAGTATTGGAGCTTCAGCTTCAGCATCAATCTTTCCAATGAATATTCAGGGTTGATTTCCTTTAGGATTGACTGGTTTGATCTCCTTGTAGTCCAAGGGACTCTCGAGAGTCTTCTCCAACACCACGGTTCAAAAGCATCAATTCTTTGGCACTCAGCTTTCTGTATGGTCCAACTCTCACATCCATACATGACTACTGGAAAACCATAGCTTTGACGAGATGGGGTGGATCCCCAGATCCTACATTGGTGCCTCACCCGTAACTGGTGGTCCATAAATGGACAAGGTGTCCTCATCATTTAGCCTTTACTTTTTTCCTATAGTTTGCAGTAAAGAAGCAAAATCACTGAAAATGTCAATAGTTTTTTCAACAAGCTTAGTGACCGTAGGAAGACTATATATATAGTGCTTTGTCTTATTTTTTTCCACTTATGGCCAGATATTTTATTGTGATTTCCACTTTCAAACATTTATAGAACTGTCTCTTCAAATCCTATACACTATATTCTCATCTGTGAAATGTCCACTAGCCAAGGAACACCAAGGATTGCTGCAACTACCAAAGCGTAGAAAGAGGCAAGGAAGGACCCTGCCCTGGAGCCTTCAGAGGGAGCTTGACCCTGCCAATACCTTGCTTCAGACTCCTAGCCTCCAGAAATGTGAGAAAATGCATATTCCTGATGTTCTCACCAACGGTTTGCAGCAACTTGTTACAGTAGGCTGAGATTCTATGAGAATCTATGTATTAGATTCTCATGGACTGCAGCATGCCAGGCTTCCCTGTCCATCACCACTCCTGGAGCTTGCTCAAACTCATGTCCATCAAGTCTTGATGCCATCCAGCCATTTCATCCTCTGTCATCCCCTTCTCCTCCTGCCTTCAATCTTTCCCAGCATTAGGCTCTTTTCTAATGAGTTGGCCCTTTGCATCAGGTGTCCAAAGGATTGGCACTTCAGCTTTGCCATCAGTTCTTCCAATGAATATTCAGGGTTGATTTCCTTTATGATTGACTGGTTTGATCTCCTTGCAGTCCAAGGGACTCTCAAGAGTCTTCTCCAACACCACGGTTCAAAATCATCAGTTTTGCGGTGCTCAGCTTTCTTTATGGTCCAGCTCTCGCATACATACATGTCTACTGGAAAAACCATAGCTTTCATTAGACGGACCGTTGTCAGCAAAATAATGTCTCTGCTTTCAAATATGCTGTCTGGGTTGGTCATGGCTTTTCTTCCCAGGAGCAAGCATCTTTTAATTTCATGGCTGCAGTCACCATCTGCAGTGATTTTGGAGCCCCAAATAATAAAGTCTCTCACTGTTTCCATTGTTCCCCCATCTATTTGTCATGAGGTGATGGGACCGGATGCTACGATCTTAGTTTTTTGAACGTTGAGTTTTAAGCCAGCTTTTTCACTCTCTTCTTTCACTTTCATCAAGAGGCTCTTTAGCTCCTCTTTGCTTTCTCAGATGTCATCTGCCTATCTGAGGTTATTGATAGTTCTCCCGGCCATCTTGATCCCAGCTTGTGCTTCATATAGCTAAGAAATACATTGTGTGAAAACTCCTGAAGATCGTCAGCAGCAGAGGGCCTCAACACAGGGCCCTGGTCATCTATCTCATACTGCCTGTAGAGGAGAAATGGCTCCTCCTTCTCCTCACCACGTGGCTGATATCCTCAAAGCCCGCTGCCATCTCTCGGAAGAATCTCACAGGGCTAGGTACAGAACCTCAGCAGCTGGGAGTGAGGCCATCCAGGCCAGACCCTAGCACCAGGCCCCAAGCACCAAGAAAACCATGATGCCAAAAATTCTTCAGCCAGGCTTCCAATCAGAACCTTCTCTTCTAATTCTGAGGCAGAAAAAAAAAAAAAGAAAAAAGAATAGCCACTGAATTATCAGTTTTAAGAAAATTTCCAAAAGTGGACATGCCAGGAGAGTGGAAGAAGCTGTACCTAGGGCAGGGCCCCAGTTAGACCGCTGTGCTAGAGTTTTCGTCAATATAGCCCACAGTCTATCCACATCAGCTTCTGTGCTTCCACATGCAGGCTGGACACAGTTTTCCATAAGCGCAGTTGGCACCAAAGTGGAGATGAGAAAGCCATGGAAGAACTGGTGGGATTCATCGTTTCTACCATGCCAGGTAACTTTCCTGTTCCACTGTACCGCCATTGTGTACCGCTTTATTGTAAAGAGGAATCACCAGCCAGAAGTCATGTTTGTGGCTTTTGGACACCAAATGGTGGATGCAAATCCAGCTGCTGTGCTGTCGTTTCTCTCCTAAGGCAGAGAAGTGAAGTCTGGACTGGCTGTGCCAGCTGAGTTCCTTCTCCATATCTACGCCCAAGCCCACCCCAGCTCTGGAAGACTGTAGAGGGTGTCCATTTCTTAATAAGGATATAGGTAGGAAATGGCTATCTTTTCCTGTCCCATGTGATCAAGAGTGTGCACCTTGCTGCCACTGAGATTTCGGGACAGCGAGAGTAAGCCTCAGGTGGGTCAGACATCGTGGTGGAGGACTTGAGAGTCAACCAGCAGGCCATCAGGTTTGGTACTAATTGCTTTGCTGTGAGTAGCAACCCACAGGGCTGCAGAAACATCACTAATTGCACTAAGGCAATTGCCTCTCATCCCTTGATAAACACTCTTCTGGTGAAAATGCACACACACACACACACACTTTGCCCTATGCACTCCAGTTTATGATCATCCACTTTCTCAGTCCTTATGGGTTGGGGCTGCTTGTACTACTTCCACCCATGGGAGAAGAATGGGATTTGGAATCAGAAGGATTGGCTTCCTCACTTTCACTGAGCTGTGCAACTGCGCACAAAGCCTTTCATTTCTTTGAGTCTCAACACCATCGACTGCATCCACTGTAATATGGATGTAACAAAGATAATACCTACTCAACGAAATGAGGTACAGTAAATGAGGTGCAGTGTATGCAACTGCTCTGTAAAGTGTGGGGTGAGGAGGAGCTGAGCAGATATTATTCTTCTTATCATTGCTAAATATAAGAATAGATAAGAAAGTGTACTAGGAAGCTGGTCACATTCCCACCAAGGAAAGGAAAAAAGCTTGTCATTCTGCAGGGGATAATAATCAGCCGCCTGTTGCTCTGGCTAAGCCGTGAGAAAAACACCATGGGAAAAGAATAAAAGCAAAATATAGCAATACAATATAATCTAAACAAAAGTACATCGGGTTGATTAGTAGGGATCGTCATGTCCTGCTAAGCTAAGGAAAAGCATAGTGTGGACCTTGGAACGCCAGGTCAGCACAAGTTCAGAACGCTGCTTGTTCACACACCAAGATGTTTTCCCAAAGTGTAAGCGGGTCTATGACCTCCAGCTGGGTGATACTCCTTGTACAAGAAAATAACAAAGATAGCTCAAAGTAATCAGTAAAATGGGAGCCGTGACCAGGGACACGGGAGGCTGATTTTATCGTAGCACAACAGATATTTTCTGCATGCTGAGACACTAAATAAAAGTGACGTGGCTCCAAGGAACAGGGCTCTTGATCCAAGAAGTCTTGAGTCCCCCAATCCCATTTTTAAAACTTTAATTCTGTCTCTAGTTCCTTTTTCCCAAACTGTGCGTTAACCACTTTCGATCCCTACCTGCTGTGCTGGTCGCAGCAAGTGGCACCCGAAGTGGGGCTTGAAAGTGAAGGACTGCCAAGAGGGCAAAGCTAAAGTTGAAATGTTGGTGCACGGTCCTGAGGAGGAGTGGAGTGAGGCCTCTGAAAATCCCCTTTTGCGGTAAGTAACACTCTCTCAGGCATTGAAACCGGGGTTAAGCATGGGAAATTCGGAAAGTTTGGAACAATACCGGCCATATATATGCCTCTTAAGGCAGCTTTTAAAAGCGAGGGGAACAAATATAAGTGAGGGCCAGCTACTGGAGCTTTTACAAACCGTTGAGAAACGTTGCTTATGGTTCCCTTCTCTTGGTACTTTAGCTTTAGGAACATGGGAGAAGGTAGGTAGTGAATTAGAGAAACTTCTTTGCCTGTATCTATCTGGTCAACTTGGGCACTGATAAAATCCGTTTTAGAACCTCTTCAGAGCCCGGAAAGCTCAGAAGAGAGTGAAGTTGAATGTGAAACCCCACCAAAGGGAGGACCTGAATATACAGAGCCCGGGGGGTAGAGCAAAAATGCAGGAGGCTCTTAAAGCTGCTGTTCCTTCTGCGTCTTTGTTTAGGGAAAACAGATTTCCTCTGCCTCCTCTTCCTCCATCTTCTCTCTTAACCACTGGAGCGGCTCAAGCTTTTCCTTCCTTGTGACAGACATCAGTTCTGTCACCCCTCCAGAAAGGTATTTGGCCGGCTGGACAGGAGGGTGACTTGGACGCTATGACTATGGCATTTCCAGGACAATACATGAGCGGATAGTTCCTGGGACAGATCCTAACCATCCTAGTGAGATGTGTGAGGCTGTACACAAGCATATTTGATAGGGCCTACATGGGGTCTCATTGTTAAGATGGCTCATTATATTGACCTTACAAACAAAGAATAAAATCACAGTGATCCTTGAGACTGACCAAATTGCCCAAATGACAGACATTCTGTTTTCTCACTGGCACCCTATCTTCTCAAAGCTGCGAGACCATCAGATTTCAGACCTCCGGCTATGTGACCACAGGACTCAACTACAGGCTAAAAATTAACCATCCTTTCAGAGAATTTGTCATTGGTGGGGTACAAGAAAGACCCCGTCAGGAAAGGAGGATGCTGGTTCTCCTTAAAGGCCAGTCACCCTCTCTTTTCCTCTAATAAATTTCCCTTTTCTTGCATGACTGCCTGGCTTGCTCTCTTTTTCTCTGCACTCGCCTTACATTATGGTGCTGAAACCCGGAAGGGAAGATCCACCGCAACTGGGTGGGCTCCTCCACCTCCAGTGGTCCCCTCCCTTGGATCTTGCCAAGAAACTGAAGCGAGCTCCGGGATGGGGATGGGACTCTCCACTTGCCTAGCTGGACTGACATCCACATACTGGCCCACATTTTATCCATTGATTACAAGGGTGAGAGAAATCCCATTCCCTCGGATTCTCTCTCTCTCTCTCTCTCTCTCTCTCTCTCTCTCTCTCTCTCTCTCTCTCTCTCTCGCCTAGTTTCCAAGTCCTAGTGCTAGGCAGGAAGATCCCCATGGCCCAGTGGCCCCCGGGCCCTCAGCCTCGTGCCATGTCTGACTTTGAAATAGGGGATGCCCATTTCAAAGCAGACTATTATTACTCTCTAAGAAAGCCCTGAGCCCGGGAATGCCTTTTCTCTTGGACCTTTCTCCTCACTTTCTCTCACCCTTGTCTAACCTCCCTATTCGGCTGCAATGGGTAATTCTCAATCCCAGCCCTCAAAATCTACTCCTCTAGGATGCCTTCTCTGAAACCTAAAAGACTTGGGCTTCCAAGTGGTGATAAGACCAAAAAGACTTATTTACTATTCTAATGCTGTCTGGCCGCAATACAGACTTGATAATAGGTCCCAATGGCCAGAAAACGGAACTCTCGATTATAATACTCTATGGGACCTCGGTAACTTCTGCTTGCCTAAACAGCAAGTGGTTAGAAATCCCTTATGTTCAGGCTTTCTTCGCTCTTTGCTCTCGAACCTCCCTCTGAGAATCCTGTTCTACTTCTCAAATACTCAGCCCACTCTGGGCCACATCTTCCTAATACAATGTCTCCTGATCCCTGTTCAGATTTTTCTTCTTCTTCCTTGACCCTTCCCACCATAGGCCACCCCCTATCTCTCCCAATCCCATCACAGCCGCTCCAGATCCAGTTCCACAACCTCCACCTACGTCCCCTCCTCCCACTCCCCGCCCCACCCCCCCTTCTCAAGTGCAGGACACTGCCACCGTGCAGCTCTCAACCCCCCTCCCCTGCCTGTGCCAGAGGCAAGATTTGAGACCTCAGACCCACCCTCTACCCCGAGGGTCCCAAGGCTTTACCCCCGACCTCCCTAAATCCCTTCCCCATACCCAGTCCTGAACAACTTTAAAACAGGAAACTTCACCACAGGACCCTGCTCCTTTCCCTGCTCCACTCCTCTCTTTATGCGAAGTAGCTGGAGCAGAAGGCATTAATTATTCGGGTTCATGTCCCATTCTCCCTCACCGATCTATGTCAGGCTGAAAAGCATCTTGGCTCCTTCTCCTCAGACCCTGAGTATGGCAAGCCTCTCAGGTGCATGCTGGTGAGATGCACAGGACAAAGAACACTAAGCCTCTAGGGGCAATGGCTGTCCCCCCAGGTGATCCCAGCTGGGATTATCAGGCAGAGAGACCTCCAGACCTGTAATCATATGGTTGCTTGCCTCATTGTGGGCCTTCAAAAGGCAGGGCATAAAGCTGTCAACTTTGATGAGCTCTGGGAAATAAAGACTAGATGAAAACAATTTCTAGACAGGTTAACGGAAGCCCTACAAAAATATACAAAATTAGACCCCACTTCAGCAGAGGGCACCATTGTCCTTAACACCCATTTTATCTCCCAGTCATCCCCAGATATCTGAGAGAAACTAAAAAAGGCAGAAGAAGGCCCTCAAACCCCTCAATGAGACCTTTTACATATAGCCTTTAAGATTTTCAATCATCGCGAAGAAGAGGCAAAGCTAGAGAAGGCCCAACAGGATCACACCAAATACCACCTCTTAGCCACTGCCTTACATGGCTAAAGGAAGGAAGGAAGGAAGGAAGCCATGTGGGCCCTGCTTCAAATGTGGCAAAGAAGGCCACTGGGCCTGCTCATGCCTAAAGTCAAGGCCCCCTCCAGGTCCATGTCCCACCTGTGGCATAAAGGGACATTGGAAGGTCGACTGCCCAAATCCCCCTCTAGGGATCCAGACATCCCCTCCTGGTCCTGAGCAGGAGTCCTCTGACCCAGCTCCGCCCAGCCTCCTCGGACCCTCTGCTGAAGACTGAAGGTGCCCAGGGCCCCAGGCCCCCACTCTCACCACCTCTACAGAGACTAAGGGAACTTAACTCTTACAGTGGCAGGTGAGCCGATCTCCTTTCTCATTGACATGGGAGCCGCTTACTCGGCTATGCCTGCCTACTCTGGAAAACCAAGGTCTCTCAGGTCTCTGTTATGGGGGTTGACGGTTTAATATCTACACCACGAATAACTGAGCCTCTGCCTTGCACACTTCAAAATACCCTATTTTCCCATTCTTTTCTCATACTCCCCAAATGCCCCACTCCTATCCTTGGGAGATACCTTCTCTCAAAATCTGAAGCTTCTATTGCTATCCCAAGCCCACCCTCTGATCTAACCTGGCTACCGCTCCTCAACCCCACCTTCTCTTCCCCTGCCCCATTGCCCTCCTCATCCCTAAACCCCATGGTTTGGGATACAGATAACTCATCCGTTGCCTCTCACCATGCTCCAATTCATATCTGTCTCAAAGACCCTCTAAATCCCCCAGTCAACCACAATACCCCATCTCCCAAAAACATCAACAAGGGTTAAAGCCTATCGTCACTAAACTCCTACGTCAGGGCCTCTTGCGCCCAACTCACTCTCCCTATAACACCCCTACCCTACCTGTCAAAAACCCAAATGGCTCCTATCACCTGGTCCAGGTCCTGAGACTTAACAGTGGGGCTGTTCTCCCCATACACCCAGTAGTTCCAAATCCCTATACTCTTCTCTCTCTCATTCCCTCTTCCAATACCCACTTCACTGTTCTAGATCTAAAAATGCCTTCTTTGCTATCCTTTACACCCAGACTCTCAAGACCTCTTTGCCTTTACCTGGCCTGATCCAGACAGTCATCACTCCCAACAGCTGACATGGACCGTCCTCCCCAAGGCTTTCATGATAGCCCTTATTTCTTTGGCCAACCTCTAGCATCAGACCTAACTTCTCTTGACCTTACTCTGAGTACTGTCCTCCAATATGTGGATGATCTCCTCCTTTGTGTAGTCCTTCGCTTACACACTCTCAACAACACACTAAACAACTCCTCAATTTTCTAGCTGATCGAGGCTATCAAGTATCTCCTGCCAAAGTTCAGCTCTCTCTTCCTAGAGTCCCCTATCTTGGAATCCTTATAACACCAACAAAAAGATATATTACTGTTGGTGGAAAGTCCTTATATCCACCCTACCACACCCTACATCAAAACCAGAGATACTGTCCTTCTTGGGGTTGGCTGGACATCCAAGCCTCTGGATTCCTAATTTTGCTCTCTCGGTGCAACCCCTATATCAAGCCACCTGGGGAGATCTTTCAGAACCCCTAGAGCTAAAATCAAATATCTGTTCAGCCTTTAACACCCTTAAGCAAGCCATTCTCTCAGCCCCAGCTCGAACACTTCCTGACCTTTCTCCCCCCTTTGTACTCTACGTTACTGAGAGACACAAAATTGACCTAGTTTTGGGACAAAATCAGGGCCCCTCTTTCACCCCTGTCGCTTATCTATCAAAGCAATTAGATACCACAATTCAACGATGGCCAGCCTGCCTACGTGCTCTGGCAGCAGCTGCACTCCTCACTCAAGAAAGTGAAAAACTTATTTTTGGAGCACCCACTGTCATTTGTTCACCACACGACTTTAAGAACTTACTTTCTCACAAATCCATGACCCTTCTATCTCCTTCACGCATCCGACTAATTCATGTCACCCTTCTCAAATCTCCCGAGTTCTCCTTGGAATGCTGTCCTACTCTCAAGCCTGCCACCCTTATCCTTAATTCTTCTGAGCCCCTATCCATACCTGCAAAGAGGCATTAGAAGACCTGATGCCCCATTTCTCCCACATTTCCTGAACCGCTTTAATTTTTTTGTGGGGGGGAGGGGGTGGTGGATCAGGAAATAAGCTTTATTCTTATTTTTTGCAGTCAATTCTGATTTTACTTGGTATTTCGATGGCAGCTCCTCCATGACATCAGAAGGAAAAAAATGTAGCTGGATATGCAATTGTCTCTGACACTGAAATTATTGAATCCCAACCTCTCCCCTCGGGAACCTCTTCTCAAAAGGCAGAATTTATTACACTAACTAGAGCCCTTATCCTTGCAGCTAACAAGAGAGCAAACATAAACACTGATTCTAAATATTCCAAATTTTCACATCATCCACTCACATGATGCCATTTGGAAGGAACGAGGGCTCTTATCTACTAAAGGCTCTCCCATAACTAATGCTCCACCTATATTCCAACTTTTAAAAGCAGCTAACATGCCAGATGAAGTAGGCATCATACATTGCTGAGGTCACCAGGTGGCCTCAGATCCCATTTCATGGGGCAACAATGCCGCAGACAGAGAAGCAAAACAAGCCTCACTCTGATCACCAGCTCAACAACTTATAGTAATCCCTAACATAAAGCCACTTTACCTCCCCAAAGAAAAACACGATTGTTACAAGAGGGACCACAACCACAAGGAGACTGGTTGCAAAAACAGGGCCGCTATGTCCAAAGCTGGAATCAAGATTGCCGGGAAAAATATCCATAACCTCAGATATGCAGATGACACCACCCTTATGGCAGAAAGTGAAGAGGAACTAAAAGCCTCTTGATGAAAGTGAAAGAGGAGAGTGAAAAAGTTGGCTTAAAGCTCAGCATTCAGAAAACGAAGATCATGGCATCTGGTCCCATCACTTCATGGGAAATAGATGGGGAAACAGTGGAAACAGTGTCAGACTTTATTTTTTGGGGCTCCAAAATCACTGCAGATGGTGACTGCAGCCATGAAATTAAAAGACGCTTACTCCTTGGAAGGAAAATTATGACCAACCTAGATAGCATATTCACAAGCAGAGACATTACTTTGCCGACAAAGGTCCGTCTAGTCAAGGCTATGGTTTTTCCAGTGGTCGTGTATGGATGTGAGAGTTGGACTGTGAAGAAAGCTGAGCGCCGAAGAATTGATGCTTTTGAACTGTGGTGTTGGAGAAGACTCTTGAGAGTCTCTTGAACTGCAAGGAGATCCAACCAGTCCATTCTAAAGATCATCAGTCCTGGGTGTTCATTGGAAGGACTGATACTAAAGCTGAAACTCCAATACTTTGGCCACCTCATGTGAAGAGTTGACTCATTGGAAAAGTCTCTGATGCTGGGGGGGATTGGGGGCAGGAGGAGAAGGGGACGACAGAGGATGAGATGGCTGGATGGCATCACCGACTCGATGGACATGAGTTTGAGTGATCTCCAGGAGTTGGTGATGGACAGGGAGGCCTGGCGTGCTGCGATTCATGGGGTCGCAAAGAGTCAGACATGACTCAGCAATTGAACTGAACTGAACTGAACTGATGTCCTTCCCCAATCTCAGGCCTCCCAGATTCTTACAGACATTCATTAGGCCCTACAAGTAGGCACTAAACTTCTTTATCATCTCTTAAGACCTCTTATCACCTATCCTAACCTTCTTTCACTCCTACAACAAATCACTCACTCTTGCATTATCTGCTCCTCAGTCTCACTGCAGGGAGCCCTAAAGCCTACCCCCTCATTCCCAACACATCAGGCTCGAGGACATATCCCAGGAGAGTACTGCCAAATTAACTTCACTGAGGGAGTGAAGTCAATTTCGTCGTGCCTCCAACACGAAAAAGAAAACTCATGCTCACTCTAGTAGACACTTTTTCAGGGTGGATTGAGGCTTTCCCTATGAGACCAGAAATTGCCTCAGAGGTAGCACAGTTTCTCATAGGAGAAATCATCCCTCGCTTTGGCCTCCCACTCTCTCTCCAATCCAATAATGGACAATGGGCCAGCTTTTATCTCCCAAATCACTGAACAGGTAACCCATCCCTTGGCATAACCTGGAAACTACATATTCCATACAGACCCCAATGCTCAGGAAAAGTAGAAAAGGCAAACTCTGTTCTCAAAATGCACGTAACCAAACGCTCTCTAGAACCACAAAGGCCATGGACCGAACTCCTTCCCATGGCTTTGGCTCGCATTACGGCTACTCCAGGGGCCCCATCTTTCCTCAGTCCTTTTGAACATTTCCCTGGTGGCTCAGACGGTAAATCGTCTGCCTACAATGCAGGAGTCCTGGGTTCGATCCCTGGGTCGGGAAGATCCCCTGGAGAAGGAAATGGCAGCCCACTCCAGCATTCTTGCCTCGAAAATCCCGCAGACGGAGGAGCCTAGTAGGCTACATACGGTCCACGGGGTCGCAAAGAGTCGGACACGACTGAGCGACTTCACTTCACTTTCACTTTTGAACTCATGCATGGACGCCCTTTTCTCTTAGGTCAGTTCCCTACTGCCAGCCCCTTGCTGGGAGATTATCTTCCCACCCTTAACCTTATTAGACACCACATGAGAAAACATGCAGATCGCTCTCTCTCCCAAAGCCTCATCAAACGACTTCAGCTGACTTAACACTCATAACCCGGGGATTGAGTCCTGCTTAAAACCTTACACCACAAGGACCTTCAGCCTCAGTGGACTGGTCCGTTTGAGGTCATTCTAACCATATCATCAGATGCTAAACTAGCAGGTCATTCCTCTTGGTTTCATATCTCTAGATTAAAGCGGGCCTGAGGAGACTCTTCATCTCTGCCAAAAAACATCCCTCACTCAGACACTCCTCGCTACACCAGCACTGTTCTGGGACCCTCCAGGCTTCGACTGGATTGAGTTCCTGAAGAAATAGAACAGCCAAAAACAAAATATCGATAAGTAAAACAAAAACAGATGTATTGGTTCCTAATCGGACTGGGATTTCCCCTACTTACCCTATTCACAATAGGACTTTACTCTGTGTCTCCCCCTGAGTGGACTATCAATTCAAAAGCTTTCCCTCTGTTTCACCTACTTCTCTATAGTTCTTGTTTGGGGGGGCATGGCCTTCCTCTTACTGTGATCAGCCTAGATGAATTCATTATCTACTTTCCTTCACATAGTAACACAAGCCCTTAGCTTTCCTGGAAACACCACTGTTGCTGATTTCCCTTTAATCCTTGACTATTTATAACTGATCTTTGACTCCAGGGAGATTTCATAGAGTTCACACCAACCCAAATCGATTTCTACACCTGGATCCTTATTTTTATCATTTTCTCCCCTTAGACGTGAGACATGGCATTGTGATTTCACTCTTACTTCCTCTTCTTTTGCAGTCCAAACTTCACATTAATATCCTGCCTATAACTCACCCTGCCCCAAACCTTGCCTACCTATTCAGAACTCTAAATTTGACTCATAATTTACTCAATACCTCAAACCCGACCCTGGCCAGTGATTGTTGGATTTGCTTATCCATCTCCTTGCCTGGAGGATCGGCACTCCCCATTTTCACAGGTAAATGAACTCACATAAACACATCGCTTTATCACACATATAGAGGAGAACCTCTCTTTTCATCATACATACATTATTTATGTTCAATTGATCAAATTCACAATCCCGACAAGATACTGACCTCCCTCCTTGCAGATCTCACTTCTACTCATAAAGGACCAGCTATAGGAGGACCCACCACCTCTGACGTTTGTCTACAACAACAGGCTCCTTTCTGTTTTTCCAGACAAAACTCTATGAGCAATTCTTACCCCCAACTAGGAACTGTACCACCATACCTGGCCCCAGATACTTCTGGCCCCAGATATCTGACCCTGGATATTTCTATTGCTCCAATCAGGCCCTTCCTATCCCACTAACTCATAACCTACCCAGACAGGCAATTCAATTCATTCCTCTATTAATCAGTTTAGAAATAGTGGCTGGGATTGGGGCAGGGACTGCAGGACTCACAACCTCTCTAAATTACCATCAAAGCCTTTCTAAAGACCTCACTGACAGCCTAGAATACATAGCTAACAGCCTTATCACTATCCAAAACCAGCGAGATTCCCTGGCAGCCATGGTCCTCCAAAACAGAAGAGGATTAGGCCTCCTCACAGCAGAAAAAGGAGTCCTATCCCTATTTTTGGAGAAAACCTGCTGCTTCTACACCAATAAATCAGGTGTTGTAAAGGAAGCAGCAATAAATCTGACAAACAGTGTCTCGTTTGTCAACACCATAGTATTACTATGTCAACACCTTAGTAATTCATGGAAAACTGGTTAAGCAATTGGTATTGGATGCCCTGGGTTCTAGCTTTTCTAGGCCCTCTCCTTCTGTATACGCTCATTCTAACTTTTGGCCCATGTTTAATGTGTCTTTTTTTCAAAATTTTTTCAGGACCCCTTACAAGCCTTCACCAACTGATCTATCCACGAGCTACTTCTAACTCACTCAGATTATCAAAAACTTCGACCCCACACAAAGACCCTTGACCCACATTCCAGGCTTTTCTTATCTTACCCCCACAATGCCCCTGTCCCACAGGAAGCCGTTACAGAAGATTGACCTTCAACCCTTATCCTAAATCAAAAAGGTTGGAATGATAGGGCCTGCCGGGGTCCAGCCCCAGTGGATCCAGGGTGATTCGAAGGTGGGGACGGAGTCGGCGTCTTTGGAAAAATACATATTAATCACAGATATAGAGAGATTAGAAATGGATAGTGTAGTAGGAAGATCAGTGGAGAAAAAGAGGCTGAATAACTTGGATTACGTGGAATAGCATCCATGCTCCAGATGGGAATTCAGCCAGAAAAACGGGAGCAAGAAAGAAGCGACATGGGGGAATCAGTCTTTCCGGAAACTGATCCGATTTCTTTATTTTTGGGTTTGCTTATATACCTTTTGTTACACATAGGGATGAATACAGAGTCACGTGGGGGTCAGCAGTCCTGACCTTTGTCAAAATCAGGTGCTTCACATAAATGTATAAAAAAAATGGTCTTGGGATATTACATCATCTTCTGGCCATGAGTGAGACCTGCTTACATTTTATGATCCTTTCTTTCTGATAACCAAAAAAACTTATTTCTTCCAAGGGTGTTTTTTCTTAAACCAGGCACCACCCTCCAAATAAAGTTACATTCCTATAGGGTGAGGGTGTAGTGAGTTACAATCAAGAAAGGAATTTATTCAACCCAAGGTTAACATGATTAGTCTTAAAGGTTAATACTTATTTCTCCTATATGCTTAAAGGTTAATACTTATTTCTTCCTATATGCTAGTTATATTCATTATAAGGGTAGGGAACATGGAGATTTAGCAGCAAACATCAACCCAACAAATGAAAATCCTTTCACCAATGCTCCCCTTAAGATCTATTTAGTCTTAAGATATGATAAAGTTACATTCTTACACAGCAAGGACACAGTGATATATAACAAAGTACAGTGATCTATTACAAAAGAGAAAATCCATTAACTCAAAAGTCTAGTATTGCTAACATCAAAAACTACCATATTTCCTTTGCTATATTCCAAATACATTGATTAATATATTCCCAGGTACCTAAGGATATAGAGGCCTGGCGGCGATCATTGACTCAACAAGAAGAAAAAGTCCTACGCTAATTAAGACTCTCAAAATACTCCAAAACTCTCTGTGCTGTTTATGGTTGAGAGGTAGTAAACAATCATGTGCCTAGTGGCGGCAGTAAGGATAATCCTGTCACACAAGCTAGTCTGTCAGCAGAGAGGTTTGACCTGAGACATCCTTGTCCCACCCAGCGCAGGGAATTAGCAACAATTATTGACACAACAAATGAAGAACCCTTCACCAAATAATTCCTAACCAACTATACTAATAATTTTAACTCCCCAAAATAATTTGCCTTTAGTAAGTCTAAAACATCTCGTGCCTCTCAGGTTGGGAGGCTGCAAGCAATCACATGTGGCCGGACAAACCTATACAGGTGGGCTAGATAACCTTCAGAGAAGTCCGTAAGCTGAAACACTCTTGTCACGCCCAAGAATTTTTATTGCCTTGGAGCTGCACGTTTACTCCTTCTCAGAGAGAAACGGTTATGGGGGAGAGCCCCCGTAAAGTCAGAGGTGTAGGTGAGAGCATAAAACAGACTCTGGTTTTGGGGTTAGATGCTCGGGAACAGGGGGCTTGATCACGCCTTTGCGTATGCCAAGCCTCCTTCCTCATGACCTTTGCCATGGGCGGAATTCCTGACGCTGGCCCCCGGCAAGGGCCCACATGGTGTCTCATTGTTAAGATGGCTCATTATGTTGACCTCACAAAGAATAAAATCACAGTGATCCTTGAGACTGACCAAATTGCCCAAATAACTTTCTGTTTTCTTATTAGCACCTATCTTCTCAAAGCTTCGAGACCACTAGATTCCAGACCTCCAGCTATGTGACCACAGGACTCAACTACAGGCTAAAAATTAACCATCCCTTCAGAGAACTTTTCATTGGTGGGTTATAAGAAAGATATCCCAGAAAGGGAGGACGCTGGTTCTCCTTAAGGGCCAGTCACCCTCTCTTTTCTCTCTAATAAATTTCCCTTTTCTTGCCCGACTATCCGGCTTGCTCCCTTTTTCTCTGCACTTGCCTTACAAGATTCCCTTCAAAATACTAAAGGAACTTAAGCAGACTGTTCAAAACTATGGAGTTAATCTCCTTTTAACTTGGGAATAGTGCAGGGACTAGCTGACGGTTCCCATTTAATTTTGGTGGCTCATAACCAAGCCAGGCAGATCCTTATCTCTTTAGATCAGTTGAGAGGCAGTGGAAATTGGGGGAGAATTCAAGATCGAGTGCTTATGGAAGATCAAGCTATAAAACAGGTGAGGCGATACTGCATAAGAGCCTGGGAGAAAATAGAGGTTAAAGGATAGGCTTTCTTTACTTCAAGAGAAGACCTCAGCTCCCCAGAGAGACAGTCCCTGCTGGGACAACATCTGAGCAGTCGGGCAACTCCTGTCATCAGAGACAATTAGAACATTTCCTGGTTTAATTTTTAGCTATGTGAAGAGACTATGACTACAAAAAAGAGAGATGACATTTTTGACACTGAATGGCCATGATATTCTTTAGACTGTGGAGAAAACTTGTTAAAATAAAATCTTTTTTCAAACTGCAAAACCGGTTCTTCCTGCACATGCAATTAAGAAAAAGTTGGCTTGTTAAATACTTTTTGGGAGCTCCAATTCTGCCTGAGAAACCAAAACAGGCCTGGGAAAAAACCTGAGGTTAACTCTTATCATGTACTTGGAATACACTGTCCACTCTATCTGGGACTCCAGCCATGAACAAATTGGTAGAACTCAAACCAAGAAAAAAAAAAAAAAAAGAAGAAGGGGCAAAGAGACATTTTAAATTTCAAGTGGAAAACTATGAGATCTCTGTCTGTCCAAATTTATCTGTGTCTCAGTGTGTGTCTTTGTTTTTGGATAATATGAGGCTAATTTGTAAATGAGCTCTATTTAAGTTCAAGTTAACTGAACTGAAACATACCCAGCATTAAATATCTAACATTAATGTCTATTTGCTAATCTGATTAAGACATGTCTTGAGTCATCAACATTGTGTAATACTTTTATTGTACCTAGATTTAATGTAAGCTAAATTTGTCAACAAGGAAAGTAACTTGAGTGAAAAAACCTTTAAAAAAAAAAAATATATATATATATATATATATATATATGAGATGAAAACTTTTAGATAAACTCTATTAAAAATAATTATATTTTAGAAATGTTTATCAAAATAATCCCTGAGGATTGGGGTAACTTAAATTTCTAAGGTTGTACTAAACTAAATGATAAAAGCTTATTAAATAGCTAGGTCATTTCCAAATAAAATAAGATTTTGAACCATTAATTACTGAACACTAACAGAGAAATTAAAGAGATTTTGGACTATTAATAAATCTATTTGGTGTCATCCTGAGATGTTCTCTCTACATTATTAAAAAAATGTTTTTTAAAAATTAAAACTGGTACTTATCTTCACCAATCTACAAAAGGCTAATATAAAAGACAGTTCATGGATGCTTAAGGAAAATAAGATTTATGATTTTAATAAAAAAGATATGAGAAACAAAATTACAGTCTATTAAGAAAAAAAGAAAGTAAATCTAAACTTATAGGTGGCTATTTTCTAAATAGATAAATTAAGTGATGACTACAGAAAACGTAAGAAAAAAAAAGTTTATGACAAGTGAGAAAAGAGCTTTGTGCAAGTTTCTTAAGACATTAAACTGCCTTTGAAGTCTTATTGTTGCTTTGACTAAGTAAATAACTATTGTTTCACAGTGAATATAAGCTGGTACAAATCTGGAATTTGGTTTTCTCTTCCTGTTAAAAGAACAGTTTTCTTGGAATATGGCTTTTGATAACAGACTATGTAAATTTGTCTTTAAGTGATTCATACTTGCTTTTAAAATCTTTTGTTACTTTGATAAAATGAATGAGTGTTACTTCACAATGATCTATGGAGACTATGACACACATAGACAAAGCTCACTCTGCTTCTACAAAATTAACCCCTCATCAGGAAATTTAAAATGGATTAATAATAGCTATAAACCAGTCAGGGCTATGGGAAATCCAAGATGGCCACTTGGCTTTTCCCGGCCCTCTGACAAACCTCACTTTTATTTGATAGGATAAAGCATTTCCTGGCTGCAGGGTTAACATCTCACAGTGAAAAATAACTGGTTAAAATGCATTTTCTGCGATCTCCAGTGATCAGGGCACCCACTTTACTGGACAGGTCATACAGACACTGACAAAAACTTCATGAGCTTCTTGGAGACTATTACTTTCACTGATGTCCTTTGTCATCAGGCAAGGACCACAAAAAAAAAAAAAAAGGATTGGTTACATTAGATTGAACAGACTGCTAAATATGACTATAATTTTTATGACTTTTTGTCTGACATATTACTGGCTTCTAATCTTTGTTTTCAGATATGAAAAAGCTCTTCTCAAGTCACTGATGGTTTAAAACAATTTAGTGATTTACAACTGTGGGTAAAATTAAAATATTTTTCTTTTCTCCCTGCCTCGTCCTTCCAAAAATTGGAGACATTTGGGTTCTGAAAGCCTCATCAAGGTAAAAAAGACTGTCTCCAGACATATACAAAAATCTCAGAGCATACTGGGGAGCTCTAAAAGAAATATCCACCCAACTGATGTCAGGCCTAGGCCTATATCGACTAAGACTCACTTCTTAGATAGTTCCTTGTGTTATGTTACATTGCTAAGAGGCTTTATTAAGTTAAATTAAAAAGGACATTCATTAAGTTAAATTAGAAAGGTTCCTCATTAAAAAGGACACTCTGAGTTTGTTTCTAAAGCTTATCTCAGTAAACAGTCTTTGAATGAAGATCAGATGCTTCAAGATCTACAACCAGGAGATTGACAACAGGCTATAGTCCTTTAACAAACTAAGTCAGAAGACCTGGAGATGTTACTGGGCTATACCTAATGGAAGTTCTTGACTTAAGTTCTTATGATTTTACTATTACTGCTAGCTATATTGTTTTCTATATTGCCTGTTTCAAAAGGTGTTATACAAAGTGAAGTAAGCCAGAAAGAAAAACACCAATACAGTATACTAATGCATATATATGGAATTTAGAAAGATGGTAGCGATAACCCTGTATGCAAGACAGCAAAAGAGAACAGTCTTTTGGACTCTGAGGGAGAGGGCAAGGGTGGGATGATTTGGGAGAATGGCATTGAAACATGTATAATAACATATGTGAAACGAATCACCAGTCCAGGTTTGATGCATGATGCAGGATGCTCAGGGCTGGTGCACTGGGATGACCCAGAGAGATGGTATGGGGAGGGAGGTGGGAGGGAGGTTCAGGATGGGGAACACGTGTACACCCGTAGCAGATTCATGTTGATGTATGGCAAAACCAATACAATATAGTAATTAGTCTCCAATTAAAATAAATAAATTTATATATATATATAAAAGGCCTATACAAAAAAAAAAAAGTTTTGTCCCCTACATTATCAAATGTGTGACTGGGACACTGATGGTATACAGTTCCACATAAAATCCATAGTTATAATGGATGTAACTCATATATCTTCCTTTGGTAAGCTCTCTTATGTACATGTGACTATTGATACATTCTCTCAATTTATATGGACCACTACTGAATCCAGTGAGACTACAAAACATGTACAAAGACATTTATATGCCTGTTTTGCTGTTACAAAACTACCCAAAGGTATAAAAACTGATAATGACCCTGCTTATACCAGTAAAGCATTCCAACAATTTCTTAAAATTTGGTCTATAAAACATTCTACCGGCATTCCCTATAATCCACAAGGACAGGCCATAATGGAGAGGGCTAATCAATCACTTAAACATAGGATACAAAAACAAAAAGGGGGAGATGACATAGGACAATAAACAATATTGAATAAAGCTTTATTTACTCTCAATTTTTAAAATATTTTGGCACAAACTATGGAAGCTGCAGCTGAGTGACATTTTCAGGATACATCCACAAATACAACTAAGCCTATGATTTGGCAAGATCCACTAACAAATGCTTGGTCACCGGGGAAGTTAATTACATGGGGAAGAGGGTTTGCTTGTCTCTCTCCAGGAGATCTAGAACCTGTGTGGATTCCAGCTTGTAGAGTAAAACTGAGCAGAAACAGTGACTTCAGGCAACCTGACCATGGCTATGTTTGCCATGATAACCATTACAGTGAGTATACCCCTGGCTCAACAGAAGCAAAGAATTATACCTACTGGGCCTATGTACCTAATCCCCCATTGCTAAGACCTGTTAATTAGGGTGACATATCTATCCCTGTTTATGTTAATGACTCCTCCTGGATCCCTGGTCCAGAAGACAAGTATTTGCCCATTCATAAAAAGGAAGAGGGGATCCCCTTCAATAGTACTTTTGGTTTTGACAGTTGGCCTGTTTGCCTGGGTGCTGACCAGGGCTGTCTTAATCTATCAATGCAGGCTTGACTTTCTGTCAATTATTTGAATAGAAATCACACTAAGGCTCAGCTGCATTTACTTTCTGGATTGAGCTTTGTATATCAAGAGACTGATCTAAATAATCTAATCAAGCCAGATAGACCCTTGTGTGAGAGCAGATGCACATGGGCCAACTGACAAGATCAAATACACTGGGATAATTGTCGCAGGACTGAGGGGTTATCTTACTTAATGGTTCCTATGAAATTGTTTGGGATTGGTCCCCTAAGGGATATTCAGTCCCTAATTGCTCACATCATAATTCATCCTGCAATCCTTATAAGAAGTTGCATTGGCATGTGTCTGTATACAATCACACTAATATCACATTCAGAATATCCCATTATCTGGCATGGCAGTGGCATGTCTCTACCACAGCCACAGCTCAAATTAGGTAGGGCTCAAACAGAAATACAGAAGTTGACCTAAAGCCTGAAAAAATATCAAATTTGGGATGAAAATTATTCTCATTCCACAAATTATACTCTGTCATTCAATACATCAACAAATTGGACATTTTATACTCAAGCTTGTGTTAGGGATCTACGTGTGATTATGATTGGCACTATAACTATTAATGAGACAGAAAGGAACTTAACCTGCCAGGATTGCAAACTATATACCTGCTTGAACAGTTCATTATTCAACTCTAACCATTCTTATGTGATTTTATGCAGACGTTTAGGAGTTTGGCTGCCAGTAGCTCAAAATAGTCCTTGGGAACTCTCCCCTGACATGCATACTTTGCTCACACTGCTAAATTCTATTTTGAAAAGATCCAAATGTTTTATTGGGCTCCTTATTGCCACCATAATGGGCATTATTGCCATCACCACCACAGTGGCAGTGGCAGGAGTAGCTCTCCAACAGATGGTACAAATCACCACTTTTGTGCCGAAGTGGCATAAAAATGCCAGTTCTGCTTGGGGAGCCCAAACCCATATAGATGAGGAGATTAACAACAGGTTGGTGGCTTTAGAAAACACAGTGCTACTCTGAGGAGAAGTACAAAATCTTAAATTACAAATACATTTAAACTGTGACTGGAACATTACTACTTTCTGTGTAACCCCCAGGAATATAACCAATCTGAACACACCTGGGAAAATGTTAGATGGCACTTGCAGGGCCATATGGCTGATAACCTTACTCTAGATATTAAAAAGCTACAAGCAAGAATCACTGACATGAAGCTGCTTCTCTTAGACTATTACCAGGTACAGATACAATTCAAGGAATAGCAGAGAGCCTTAACTTATTGAATCCTCTCGAGTGGATCAAAGGTGTGGGAGGTGATCTCATTAGAACACTAGCTATGTTTTGCTGTTTCACTATAATCTTCTGCTTAGTTCTCAGATGCACGCAAAAAGCCCTCTGAGAACTAAAGAAGAAAGAAGTCGCATGATTGACATATTGTCTGCTACAAAAACAAAAAGGGGGAAATGCAGGGGTTAATAATCAGCCACCTGTTGCTCTGGCTAAGCCATGAGAAAAACACCATGGGAAAAGAATAAAAGCAAAATATAGCAATACAGTATAATCTAAACAAAAGTACATCGGGTTGATTAGTTGGGGTCGTCATGCCTTGCTAAGCTAAGGAAAAGCGTAGTGTGGACCTTGGAACGCCAGGTCAGCACAAGTTCAGAACGCTACTTGTTCATACACCAAGATGTTTTCCCAAAGTGTATGCGGGTCTATGACTTCCAGCTGGATGATACCTCTTGTACAAGAAGATAACAAAGATAGCTCAAAGTAATCAGTAAAATGAGAGACATGACCCGGGACACAAGAGGCTGATTTTATCGTAGCACAACAGATACTTTCTGTGTGCCAAGACACTAAATAAAAGTGATGTGGCTCCGAGCAACAGGGCTCTTGATCCAAGAGGTCTTGAGTCTCTTGGTCCCATTTTTAAAACTTTAATTCTGTCTCTAGTTTGTTTTCTCCAAACTGTGTGTTGATCACTTTCAATCCCAACCTGCTGTGCTGGCCACAGCATCTTTCCTGTCTGATTTCTCTGGAAATCACTGCAGAGTCTATGGCCAGAGGGACTGTCTACAGGTCAATCCTCTCATCATTATTTTACTAGGATGGGATCAGGATTCTGTTTGTTTGTTTACTTTCTTGCTTAGTTCACTGCTGTATCCCAGGTTCTTAGAACAGTACCTAATGCATAATAAATGGTCAAAAATATTGGATGTGTGAGGGAATGGATATTCTTGAACAGCTAGTGAAAAAGATGTCAATGATAGTGATGATGTAAACGTTTAAGTTACAGAGGTGCTCCCACAGGGAAATCAGTGGACAGCAGAATCAGTCGACAGTCGACAGTTGTCTTCTTTAAATGAAGACGAGTGAGATATTATTTTAAAATATGAAGATCACCGAAGTTTAGGGGGCACGTGTGATGAAACATTAAGCTAAAGATAAATTGCACAGCAGCACAGCCAGGAGAATTGTTAGGATGCCCCGAAGGTGGTACAGGATTCTCTCCCTGATCCTGGGACAGATTCCTGAATAGGAAAGGAATAATCCATAGCTATAGCTTATAGTAAGTAAGAATTTCTTATGTTCTAGGCATGTATTTATATTTGTATTATATAATTTACACCCTCAGGACAACCCTATGTAATAGGGTTTATAATCCCCCATTTTCCAGATGAGATGACTGGGCCTCAGAGAAGTTAGGTAGCTCAGAAAACTTTATGCAGAGCCATGCAAGGTCCCTATTAAATGGCATCTGTGCACTGGTTCAAATGCATATAATATGGGAGTTGCCAATTTTTAGGTGAAGCTTGAAATGGCTAGAGGGATATAGACACCATAATTTAAGAGGGAGGCCCATTTTCACAGGCTATCTCTTAAAAGAATAAAAAAATTTAATACGGTATGCTCTGTTGTGCAAAGACAAAATGACAGCTTTTTTTTTTTCCCACAAATAATCCTGCTTTTTGAGTACACACTCCAGTGGGATTGCCACTTACATTTCACAATTAACGATTCTCCAGGCTCTTCCAGTTTGGTTGCTTCATTTCAGCACTTATTGAGTCAATACTAAATTCCACTTATCTCCCCTTCTCCTCTATAAAATGATATCTGGTAACTGGTGGAAATGATTGCACTTAAGCTGTATCATGGGGCAGTACAGAGTTACCCAAAGTTTGAATGCTGCTTTTGAATTCTGTTTATGTGCCTATGCAACATGAATGCTGATTTCTTTTTTGACTGCTCTCTTGCTAGACATATGGATCCCCCTGAGATTTGGTGGCAACTTACAGTTGACTCTGATGAGGGTGCCCAGTGTAATAATTGCTGAAACATTAGTGCCTAATCAGTTTTCATTTCACACTGACTCAGATGAATAGTGTGCCCCGAAAGATTTATGTCTATCTAGAGCCTAAGAACATGACTCTACTTAGAAGAAGGGCCTTTGCAGATGTAACTAGTTAAACTGAAGCCATATTGGATTAGGGTGGACCCTAAATTGAATATGACTCTTGTCTTCATAAAAAATAGAGACTCACATGGAGGGGCATACTGTGTGGAGACAAAAGCAGAGATTGGAGTGAAATGTCCATTAGCCAAGGAACACGAAGGATTGCTGCAACCACCAGAGGATAGAGAGAGGCAGGGAAAGACCCTGCCCTGGAACCTTCAGAGAGGAGCTTGGCCCTGCCAATACCTTGCTTTAGACTTCTAGCCTACAGAAATGTGAGAAAATGCATATATCTGATGTTCTCGCCAACTGTTTGCAGTAACTTGCTACAGTAGCCTGAGAATATAATACATGCACCAGTAATAAAAGATTTTGAGCACATACCTCCAATATATGTATATCAATTTACAAATTACATACCGTTGACACCATATGATTATGCAATACTCATCATAAAATATATACTAATGTTATAAATTGAAAAATATGTGATTTTTATATGCTCAGATTTTCTAACGTTTCCTTCTGACACCTCAACAACTCTTCTTAGCTGCCTTGTATGTGTGCGCATACCCCACTTTGTAGACCAACGTGCTCTGATATCCCTTCATCACCATGAGAGGGACTCTGCTGTGCTCAGCAACAAACATGCAACTGCCTCCTGCACCCTTCCATGACACTGGTGAGATATTCTTGATCTCTTCTAAAGCAAATGGGAGCTGAGGAAGGTTCAGCAGTGCAGACATAGGTCTGTTCTTTCGCTATCCACTCTGAATGAAGTGTCTTCACAGGCTGGGGAAAATCTTTCATCTGCCGATCATCGTAATGGGCCCAGTGCTGTTGGAAAATGCTGTCTCTGTATCCAGCTTTCCCATCTATCTAGTGTCATTACTTACAGGATTTTTTGGAACGTGTCAGGACACACACATCTAACTGATTTTTTTCTCTCTCTCCTCTCCCCTTCTCCCACCCAATCTCTCTCTCTCCCCTTTCCCACACTTCTGAGTAGGAAACACTATTTTTTATTTCTTCTATTCAACAGTCACTGACCTAACTCTCTTATCATGGCATCCTTCTTCTCAAGGGGACATAGACACTCTCCCCCATCCCAGGGCCATTGTGACTGCTAGGAGGTAAAATACTTATTGTAAACATAATGGCAAATACTTACATTTATTATCTCAAATATATCTCCATATACAAGTTTGCTTTTGGAAAGTAGCCAACACAGAAAGCAACAGATGGTGATACATCACGCAGACTACCTTTGGCTTCTGCCACCACTAGTGAGCCTATTTAGATGAGAAGTGTCATGTGGGACTACTCCTTTCTTGAACAGAAAACAAAGAGGAGATGGCAGGAAGTCCCAAAGGTGAAGATGGTAGTTGACACACTAGTGTCCAATTTCTACTACTGTTCCCTGGAGAACCTAGTAAGATCTGAATGGACTGGGTCCAAGAGGCCTTTGTTTCCTGGGAATATGTGGGGACATGTTTAAGATTCTTTCCTCTTGGGAAGTGGAAAACAAACACTTCAAGGAATCCTGCCAAGATTCACTGCAGTTCTTCAGGTACACTAAAACGAGGGAGCGAATGTAACTTAGACACAGTTCCCTAGACTGGAGTGTTGTATGTGGGTCAAAAACTAACATGGAGAGATAAGCCCTAATTCCTGTGAATGGAATGTAGAGTATTTAGCCATTCCACAATGACAATAAAAACCAAGTCACATAATCTGATTAAGGGTCTTTGCTTCTATTTTCATTGTAAAAGCAAAAATTTTTTAATAGAAAAAAGAAGGAAGATCTGTCCAGACCCAACCCTCTGACCCAAGGACCTAAACTGTGACTGTCATTGTGCCCTAACCAGGCTTCTAAACCAGGGCCCCTCTGTTTTTCCAGCCCTGGCAAGAAGTGAGCAAATTATGTTTTCTTCTGTAAATAAATGGCACAGAAAAGATGAGGGGAAATGTAGTATATTAAAGGACTCTAAGTGACGTATCAACCACATGTAAAGTGTGGAGTTTTGGGGATTCTGATTTGCTCAAACAAACTGTAGAAATACATTTATGAGAAAACGGGGAAGATGGAAAAGCTATCAGGTAGTAGATGATGTTACGGCAAACTTGGTCATTTTCTTGGGTACAGTATCGTGTCATGGTTAGTTACGTTAAAGCTGGTCCTTACCTATTAGAGTGGATTTCTGGATGAAATGAACTGATGTCCACACTTTGTTTCACAGAAAAAAAATGTTTAAGTGTGATGGGGGATAGATAGGTGAAATAAAGGATTGAAGAAAGTTAATAATTGTTGAAATTGATGACTCTGAACTTAATGGGCACATGGAATGCATTGTATTATTCTTTCTGCCTTTATGCATTTGAAATTTTCTATAATAAAAAGCTAAAAATAAAAAGTGAAATGCTTGAATTACTGAGGGTAATGTGGGGCAAGAGATGAGGAACATAAAAAAAAAAACCTCACACTCAAGAGAACAATAGCAAGTGAAATATGAAAAATGTCTGTGAAATACCAGTTCAAAATTCATGTACCATCATGCCAACTGTAGATTCTTGCAGATTATAAACCAATCTCAAACAAACAGTGCTGAAAATGGCTCTGCAATCTGAAGCAATGTTTATTTACCCAGAGAAATAACTTTGAATAAAAGGCGATGTCTTCCTGATTTCTCAGATGTACCTTATTTTTTAAAAATCACTTTTTTTGTTCTTGTTGAAATACATATAAACAAATTATGTACATAATAATATGTGCCTTTGGTAAGGATGCTGAGGGTGGTGTGCTTGAACATTTCTTACCTAACAGAAACCAGGTGACAGAACTTATTAACTCTCTCATATATATTATGTAAGCTTGGTAGAGAAAATAATTAAGGTACAAAGAGGTTTCTAGGGGTCAGAACCAAGGGCACACTTTCTAACCAAACTCAGCACCATCTGCAAAGCAGCTGCAATATAGCAAAGGAATCTTGCACTCTTTAGGAACTTCTGCCTAGGGTGTCCTCTGTCCCTGGGTATTCATTTCCCTGAGACAGGGGGCTGCAATCTTTCCATCATGACAATATATCATAGGCACATGACAACAGCTTGTGGAAACAAAGAGGAAAGAAAGTTGAATGCTATCACCATAAATTCCCACTGTTTATATTGTAATATATTTCCTCCTCTCTTATATTCTGTGCATGTATACATTTTAGATGACTGAAATCATACTATTATAAATAGAATTGTTACAGTATAGTACGACCTGTTTTTTTTACTTGACTTTATTTTGCTTTGCAAATATAGGTATATCAGTCCTCATAAAGAAGTGAAAATTGAATCACATTTGCCCATGCATTAGTCAAACTGCAGGTTCCAAAGAAACAAAAATAGATGTAATCAGACCTGACCTTGAAAATCCACAGAATTCGATCTCCATAGGTCTGATTGACTCATGGTAGATGGAAGGAGCCTCAAGTTTCTCGATTGCTGGCAACGTGTGAGATGGGGGTTAGCAGGGGGAGAGGAAAAGAACATGGTCTAGGGTCACCACCTACCACTGTAGGTAACTTGCCCTTTTTACCATCCAGCTCGTACACAGTGGGCCAACCTCTCCTTCTGGGTCACTCAAGATAGTTGGAAACAAAGCTGCAATACAATAAATCCTAATGAAGAATCAGGGAAGTGACTGAGAGCTGAAGATAATCTATCCTTATTTTCAGAACCTTTTCTTCCTCTAAAGGAAGGCCTGCATGGGAAAGAACCCCGAGACCACTTACATGTAGAAATGATATTCAAAATAAGGTAGAAATGGTATGGTCATTTACACCAATACATACATCATTGTATAAGTGAAAATCATAAGTATATTCATTTTTGTCCCCAAATAAACTATTTTTGATAAAAGCATTGACACATGATGGAATTTGTATTTTAACAACCAATATCTTTAAAGTGTGCAGAAGATGTGACTCGATATGACTTCTAAACCCTTGTGCAGCTTGATCACCGTACATGTAGCCTCTGGAGGTCCAAGTATTCATCTTCTTTTCAGCATCTCAGTGTCGAGTTTCAGAATGTCAATTCACTGTGCTGGCTAGTTGAAGTAAGGTGGTAAACATAAAGTTTATTGGAAAATATTGGGAACACTTACATCTTTTTGTGCACCAGCCAGAGATGACTTATCACCAGAGTAAAATATCTGGGAAGTTATCTGTCAGGTGGGCTAAAATTCCAGGCATTACACTGGTAACACCTTTTCAAATTGCAATACATGTTAATCTGAGCATTTTCTCATTAACTCCGTTCTCTCAGGCACAGACAGTATAGTTTGGTAAATTGATTCAGATGGTGTTCCTTTCTAATTTCACATTTTAAGTAAAATTTTACAAAGTTCTTTGGTTGAGACAGTTGAAAAGTGACCATTGGCCCAGGACTATCCCTGTTTTAATGCCAAAATCCCTGTGTCCTGGAAAACATCTTCCTGGGACACGAAAAATCTCAGGTTTCACAGATGATGTAGAAGGTTGGAGGAGAAGTACAGAACTTGCATGGAGACTCCACCCCACATGGGGGCTGAAAGCAACAGTGCTTTTACTGTCGAATGAATCACAGCCTTCCCTAGTCACTGTGGCTCTTTTATCCCCTGACTGTTGACATTGACAACCATGATTTGAGATCCACAATAATGGGTCATGTGTTGTTGTATCACTGTGTGAGACAACTTGAGTGTGTGAGGCCCAGCCTGGCATTCAGTAGACACCCAGGGAGCAGCTTACAAATAAACTTCCAGATATTTGTTCCAGTGTTAGGCACACAGAGGTGGAAAAGATCTTGTACAAGTATATTCTTTGCATCATTGATTGTAATGACAAACAGAAGAAATAACCGAAGTATTTTCCATAAAGCAACTCATAGTTATCAAATCATTAACATTATGCAACCATTGAAATATAAGGCAACACTTTTATGTTTATTTTTAAAATAATAATCAGCAAAGTGCAATTTTTAAAGAATGATTGCTAAATAAGTGTTGAATGTATTTGAAGTGTAGTACATGATAGTTTGAGATTATATATTTGCTGCTCAGTACCTCAGTCATGCCCAACTTTTTGTGACCCCATGGACTGCAGCACGCCAGGCTTCCCTGTCCTTCACTATCTCCCAGAGTTTGCTCAAATTTATGTCCATTGAGTTGCCAATGCTATCCAACCATCTCATCCTCGGTAGCACCCTTCACTTCATGCCCTCATTCTTTCCCAGAATCAGGGTCTTTTCCAATGAGTCAGTTCTTCACATCAGGTGGCCAAATTGTTGGAGCTTCAGCTCCAGCAACAGTCCTTCCAATTAATATTCAGGGTTGATTTCCTTTAAGATTGACTGGTTTGATCTCCTTGCTGTCAAAGGGACTCTCAAGAGTCTTCTTCAGCACCACAGTTTGAAAGCATCAATTCTTTGGACTCAGCCTTCACAACCGTACGTGACTACTGGAAAAACCATAGCTTTGACTATACAGGCTTTTGTCAGCAAAGCGATGTTTCTGCTTTAGGTTTGTCATAGCTGTCTAGGTTTGTCATAGCTCTTCTTCCAAGGAGCAACCAGTCATTTAATTACATGTATGCAGTCACCGTCAGCCATGATTTTGGCTCCCAAGAAAATAGTCTGTCACTGTTTCCATTTTTTTTCCCATCTGTTTGCCATGAGGTGATGGGACCGGATGCCATGATCTTTGTTTTTTTAATGTTGAGTTTTAAGCCAGCTATTTCACTCTCCTCTTTCACCTTCATCAAGAGGCTCTTTAGCTCCTCTTCAATTTCTGCCCTCAGGGTGATGTCATCTGCATGCCTGGGGTTATGGATATTTCTCCTATTTCTTGATTCTAGCTTGTGTTCCATCCAGCCTGGCATTTTGCATGATGTACTCTGCATATAATTTAAATAACAAGGCGACATTATACAGCCTTGACATACTCCTTTCCCAATTTGGAACCTGCCCTTTGTTCCATGCTCATTTCTAATTGTTGACCTGCACACAGGTTTCTCAGGCTGCAGGTAAGGAGGTCTGGTACTGCCATCTCTTTAAGAATTTTCCACAGTTTATTGTTATCCACACAGTCAAAGGCTTTCATGTAGCCAATGAAGCAGAAGTAGATGCTTTTCTCGAACTCTCTTGCTTTTTTGATGATCCAGCGGATTTTGGCAACTCTATCTCTGTTTCCTCTGTCTTTTCTGAATCCAGCTTGTACATCTGGAAGTTTTCAGTTAACATACCACTGAAGGCTAGCTTGAAGGCTTTTGACTGTTACCTTGCTAACACATAAAATGAGTGCCATTACCAGTCAGTAAGAACATTCTTCAGCATTGCCCTTCATTGGGATTGGAATGATAACTGACATTATCAAGTCCTGTGGCCACTGCTAATTTTTCCAACTTGCTGACAACTCAACTTGCTGGCGTACTGAGGGCAGCACTGTATCAGTATCATCTTGTTGGATTTGAAATAGCTCAGCTGGAATTCCATCACCTTCACTAGGTTTGTTCATAGTAATGCTTCCTATGGACGTTTGGCTACAAGATGGCAGAGTAGAAGAATATGCTCTTATCTTCTCCTGTGAGAACTCCAAAATTACAAATTGCTGCTGAACAACCATCGACAGGAGAATGTTGGGTCCCACCAAAAAAAGATACCCCACGTCCAAGGGCAAAGGAGAAGCCCCAGCAAGATGGTAGAAGGGGCGAAATCACATTTAGAATCAAACCTCATACCTTCCAGAGATGCTCAGAGGGCTCAAGCAAACCTTGTGTACACCACGACCCAGAGAACCCACAGAGACTGAGCCAGAACTGTGTTTGAGTGTCTCCTGCAGAGGTACGGGTCAGCAGTGGCCTGCCACAGGGGCAGGGGTTCTGGGTGCAGCAGACCTGGGTGTGGCTGAGGTCTTTATTGGAAGAGGTCTCCAATAAACCCACCATAGAGTCACCAGTACTTACACAGGACTGGCGAAACGGACTCTTGGAGGGCACAAACAAAACCTTCTTCGAACCAGGACCCAGGAGAAAGGAGCAGTGACCCCACAAGAGACAGATCCAGACTTGCCCGTGAGTGTCCAGGAGTCTCTGGAGGAGATGTGGGTCTGCAGTGGCCTGCTAAAAGGTCGTGGGTACTGAGTGTGGCAGTGCCATCACGGGACCATTTGAAGGTGGCCACCATTGTCTTCATTACCTCCACCATAGTTTAGCCTCAGATCAAACAGCAGGGAGGGAACACAGCCCTGTCCATCAACAGAAAATTGGATTAAAGATTTACTGAGCATGGGCCCACCCACCAGAACAAGACCCAGTTCCCCCATCAGTCAGTCTCTCCCATCAGGAAGCTTCCATAAGCCGCTCATCCTTATCCATCTGAGAGCAGACAGAATGAAAACCACAGTCACAGGAAACTAACCAAACTGATCACATGGACCACAGCCTTGTCTAACTCAATGAAAGTATGAGCCATGCCACGTAGGGCCACCTAAGATGGACAGGTCATGGTGGAGAGTTCTGACAAAAGGTGGTCCACAGGAGAAGGGAATGGCAAACCACTTCAGTATTCTTGCCTTGAGAACCCCATGAACAGTATGAAAAGGCAAAAAGATAGGACACTGAAAGATGAACTCCCCAGGTCGATAGGTGCCCAATATGCTACTGGAAATCAGTGGAGAAATAACTCCAGGAAAAATGAAGAGACATGGTCAAAGCAAAAACAACACCCAGTTGTGGATGTGACTGGTGATAGAAGCAAGGTTCAATGCTATAAAGAGCAATATTGCATAGGGACCTAGAATGTTAGGTCCATGAATCAAGGCAAGTGGGAAGTGGTCAAACAGGAGATGGCAAGAGTGAACATCAACATTTTAGGAATCAGTGAGCTAAAATGAACTGGAATGAGTGAATTTAACTCAGATGACCATTAAATCTACTACTGTGGGCAAGAATACCTTAGAAGAATTGGAGTAACCATCATAATCAACAAGAGTCCGAAATGCAGTACTTGGATGCAATCTCAAAAACAACAGAATGATCTCCGTTCGTTTCCAAGGTAAACCATTCTGTATCACAGCAAACCAAATCAATGCCCCGACCAGCTGAAGAAGCTGAAGTCGAGCGGTTCTATGAAGACCTACAAGACCTTCTAGAACTAATACCCCCAAAATACGTCCTTTTCATTATAGGGGACTGGAATGCTAAAGTAGGAAGTCAAGAGATACCTGAAGTAACAGGAAAATCTGGCCTTGGAGTACAAAATGAAGCATGTCAAAGGCTAACAGACTTCTGCCAAGAGAATGCACTGGTCATAGCAAACACTCTCTCCCAACAACACAAGAGAAGATTCTATACATAGACATCACCAGAAGGCCAATACCGAAGTCAGATTGATTATATTCTCTGCAGGCAAAGATGGAGAAGCTCTATACAGTCAGCAAAAACAAGACCAGAAGCTGACTGTGGCTCAGATCATGAACTCCTTATTGCCAAATTCAGACTTAATCTGAAGAAAGTAGGGAAAACCACTAGACCATTTAGGTATGACCTAAATCAAATCTTTTACGATTGCACAGTGGAAGTGACATATAGATTCAAGGAATTAGATCTGATAGACAGAGTTCTTGAAGAACTATGGACAGAGGTTCAAGACATTGTATAGGAAGCAGTGATCAAGACCGTCCCCAAGGAAAAGAAATGCAAAAACACAAAATGGTTGTCTGAGGAGGCTTTACAAATAGCTGAGAAAAGAAGAGAAATGAAAGGCAAAGGAGAAAAGGGAAGATATACCGATTGGAATGCAAAGTTCCAAAGAATAGCAAGGAGAGATAAGAAAGCCTTCCTCAGTGATCAATGCAAAGAAACAGAGGGAAACAATAGAATAGGAAAGACTAGAGATCTTTTCAAGGAAATTAGAGATACCAAGGGAACATTTCATGCATCAATGGGCACAACTAAGGATAGAAATAGTATGGAACTAACAGAAGTAGAAGATATTTAAAAGAGGTGGGAAGAACACACAGAACTATACAAAAAGGATCTTAATGACCGAGATAATCACGACGGTGTGATCACTCACCTAGAGGCACACATCCTGGAATGCGAGGTTAAGTGGGCCTTAGGAAGCATCACTATGAACAAAGTTAGTGGAGGTGATGGAATTGCAATTGAGCTATTTCAAATACTACAAGAGGATGTTGTGAAAGTGCTGCACTCAATATGCCAGAAAATTTGGAAAACTCAGTAGTGGCCACAGGACTGGAAAAGGTCAGTTTTCATTCCAATCCCGAAGAAAGGCAATGCCAAAGAATGTTCAAACTACCTCATAATTGCACTCATCTCACATACTAGCAAAGAAATGCTCAACATTCTCCAAGCCAGGCTTCAACAGTATGTGAACTGTGAAATTCCAGATGCTCAAGCTGGATTTAGATAAGACAGAGGAATAAGAGATCAAATTGCCAAAATCCGTTGGATCATCAAAAAAGCAAGAGAGTTCCATAAAAAGCATCTACTACTGCTTTATTGACTATGCCAAAGCCTTGACTGCGTGGATCACAACCCTGGAAAATTCTTCAAGAGATGGGAATACCAGACCACCTGATCCACCTCCTGAGAAATCTGTATACAAGTCAGGAAGCAACAGTTAGAACTGGACATGGAACAATAAACTGGTTCCAAATTGGGAAAGGAGTATGTCAAGGCTGTATATTGTCACCCTTGTATACAGAGTATGTCATGCAAAATGCTGGGCTGGATGAAGCACAAACAGGAATCAAGATTGCTGGGAGAAATATCAATCACTTCAGATATGCAGATGACACCATCCTTATGGCAGAAGCAAAGAATAACTAAAGAGCCTCTTGATGAAAGTAAAAGAGGAGAGCTATAATGTTGGCTTAAAACTCAACGTTCAGAGAAGTAAGATCATGGTATCTGGTCCCATCACTTCATGGCAAATAGATGGGGAAACAATGGCAATAGTAACATACTTTATTTTCTTGGGCCCCAAAATCACTGCAGATTGTGACTACAGCCATGACATTAAAAGATGCTTGCTCCTTGGGAGAAAAGTTATGTCCAACCTAGACAGCATATTAAAAGGCAGAGACATTGCTTCGCCAACAAAGGTCCATCTAGTCAAACCTATGGTTTTTCCAGTAGTCATGTATGGATGTGAGAGTTGGATCATAAAGAAAGCTGAGCGCTGAAGAATTGATGCTTTTGAACTGTGGTGTTGGAGAAGACTCTTGAGAGTCCCTTGGACTGCAAGGAGATCCAACTAGTATATTGTAAAGGAAATCAGTCCTGAATATCCATTGGAAGGACTGATGTTGAAGCTGAAACTCCAATACTTTGGCCCTCTGATGTGAAGAAGTGACTCATTTGAAAAGACACTGATGCTGGGAAAGATTGAAGGCAGGAGGAGGAGGGGACGACAGAGGGTGAGATGGTTGGATGGCTTCACCAACTCGACGGAACAGAGTTTGAGTAATCTTGGGGCTTTTGTGATGGACAGGGAAGCCTGGCATGCTGCAGTCCATGGGATTGCAATGGGTTGGACACAGCTTAGCAACTGAACTGATCCGAACTGAACTGAATGCTTCCTAAGGTCCACTTCCTAAGGTCACACTCCAGGATGTCTGGCTCTAGGTGAGTGACCACACCATTGCGGTTATTTGGGTCATTAACACCTTTTTTTGTACAGTTGTTCATGTATTCTTGCCATCTCTTGTTAATATCTTCTGCTTCTGTTAGGTCCGTTCCATTTCTGTCCTTTATTGTGCCCAATTGCGTGAAATGTTCCCTTGACATCTCCAATTTTATTGAAAAGATCCCTAGTCTTTTTCCTTCTATTGTTTTCTTCTATTTCTTTGCATTGTTCACTTAAGAAGGCTTTCTTACCTCTTCTTGCTCTTCTCTGGAACTCTGCATTCACTTCAGTATATCTTTCCCTTTCTCTTTGTCTTTCACTCATCTTCTTTTCTCAGCTATTTGTAAGGTCTGTTCAGACAACTGTTCTTGCATTTCTTTTTCGTGGGGATGGTTTTGGTCACTGCCTCCTGTACAGTGTTACAAACTTCTGTCCATAGTTCTTCAGGAACTCTCTCGACCAGATCTAATCTGTTGAGTGTATTTGTCACCTCCACTGTATAATCCTTAGGGATTTGATTTAGGCCGTATTTGAATGGTCTAGTGGTTTTTTCCCTACTTTCTGCAATTTGAGCCTGAATTTTGCAATAAATAGTTCATAATCTGAGCCACAGTCAGCTCCAGGTCTTGTTTTTGCTGACTGTATAGAGCTTCTCCATCTTCGGCTGCAAAGAATATAATTATTCTGATTTTGGTATTGACCATCTTGTGATGTCCATGTGTAGAGTCATCTCTTGTGTTGTTAGGAGGCGGTCTTTGCCATGATCAGCACTTTCTCTTAGCAAAACTCTGTTAGCCTTTGCCCACTTCCAATTTGTACTCCAAGGCCAAACTTGCCTGTTATTCCTGGTATCTCTTGTCTTCCTACTTTTGAATTCCAGTCCCCTATGATGAAAAGGACATATCTTTTTGGTGTTAGTTCTAGAAGGTCTTGTACGTCTTCATAGGACCATTCGACTTCAGCTTTTTTTGCATTAGTGGATGGGGCATAGACTTGGATTACTGTGATTTTGAGTGGTTTGCCTTGGAAACGAATTGAAATCATTCTGTTGTTTTTGAGATTGAACCAAAGTACTGCATTTTGGACTCTTTTGGTGACTATGAGGGCTACTTCATTTCTTCTATGGGATTCTTGAACACAGCAGTAGATATAATGGTCATCTGAAGTAAATTCACCTATTTCTGTCCATTTTACCTCACTGATTCCTAAGATGTCAATGTTCACTCTTGCCATCTCCTGTTTGACCACTTCCAATTTACCTTGATTTATGGACCTATCATTCCAGGTTCCTATGCAATATTGCTCATTATAGCATCAGACTTTACTTTCACCACTATATACATCTACTACTGGGTGTCATTTCTGCTTTGGCTCAGCCTCTTCACTCTTTCTGGAGCTATTTCTGCACTCTTCCCAGTAGCATATTGGATACCTATGGATCTGAGGGGTTCATCTTTCAGTGTCATATCTTTTTGTCTTTTTATACTGTTCATGGTCTAAGATGTCCAAGGTAGTGCAATAGAAGGATGTGCGCTTATCTTCTCCTGGGAGAACACCAAAATTGCAACCAGCTGCTGAACAACCATAGATAGGAGTATGTTGGTACCCACTGAAAAAGATACTCCACATCCAAGAACAAAGGAGAAGCTGCATCAAGATGGTAGAAGGGGCACAATCATGTTATTATCAAACCCCATACATTCCAGAGACTTTTAGAGGGCACAAACAAAACCTTATGTACACCAGGACCCAGAGAAAGGAGCACTGATCCACACAAGAGGCTGAGCCAGACCTGCCTGTGAGTGTTTGAGCTTCTCCTGTGGAGGCGTAGGTCAGCAGTGGCCTGCCGCAGGGACTGGGGTACTGGCAGCAGCAGTCCTGGGAGGCACAACACATGGCATACGTCCTCTTGGAGGAGGTCACCATGAGCCCTATCATAGAGCCACCAGGTGGGTGATCCTCAAGCTGGAGAACAATTAGACAAAAGTTTTTATACCATTGCGAATATTCTAGGTCCCACAATCGACTTCCCTACCTAGGGATCTGGCAATGGGACTGAGAATCCCCAGGGAATCTGACTTTGAAGGTCAGAGGGATTTGATTTTAAAATTTCCAGAGGACTGTGGAAACAGACTCTTGGAGGGTACAAACAAAACCTTGTGCATACCAGGACCCAGGGGAAAGGATCAGTAACCCCACAGGAGACTGAGCCAGACTTGCCTGTGAGTGTTTTGGAGTCTCCAGTGGGGTCGTGGGTCGACAGTGGCCTGCTGTGGGGTCAGGGGCACTGGCAGCAGCAGTCCTGGGAGGCATGGTGTGTTGGGATAAATCCTCTTGAAGGAGGTTGCCATAGCCCAACCACAGAGACTATAGCCCTACCATAGAGAGTGCAGACTCTAGGACTGGGCCACCTCAGGCCTAACTACAGTGAGGGAGCACAGCCCCACTCATCAGCAGAAAATTGAACTAAAGATTTACTGAGCATGGCCCTGCCCACCAGAGTTAAGACCCAGTTTTCCCCACAGTCAGTCCCTCTCATCAGGAAGCTTGCACAAGTTCTTATCCTCATCCATCAGAGGGCAGACAGAAGAATCAGCAACTTCAATCTCATGGCCTGAAGAATGAAAACCACATTCACAGAAAACCAACCAAAATGATCACATGGATCACAGCCTTGTGTAACTCAAAGAAACTATGAGCCATGCCATGCAGGGCCACCCAAGATGCACGTGTCATGGTGTAGAGTTCTAACAAAGCATGGTCCACTGGAGAAGGGAATGGCAAACCACTTCACCATTCTTGCTTTGAGAACCCAATAACAGTATGAAAAGGCAAAAAGAAATGCAATACATATTGAATGTGTATATACATATTGAAATGATTACTACACTGAAACTAATTAATGTATCATCCCCTCACACATTTACCATATTTGTTTGTATGAGGAGAGCACATGAAATCTACTGTCTTAAAAATGTTCAGTATTCCATGCAGTACATCATTAACTATAGTCATCCTGTACATTAGGTCTCGACACTTATTCATCCTACACAACTGCGCAACTGCAACTTTGTAGTTCTTTATGTTGTGTTGTGGATTGCTTTCTAAGATACATTGTTAGTTTTAAAAACTCCAGGAGGCTCAATTTTTATTTTATTGCTGCCATGAAATGAACTAGACCATACACATTTAAATTTGTATTTCAATAGAAAAAATTGAACAAGCTCTGGGATTTGGTGATGAAGGAAGCCTGGAGTGCTGCATTCCATGAAGTCACAAAGAGTTGAACATGACTGAATGACTGAACTGAACTAGTTGCTGTGACTCTTTTACCCCCAGACTATTGCTATTGACAACCATAATTTGGGGTTCCCAATTAATGGGTCATGGGTTGTTGCATCACTGTGTGAGACAATTTGAGTGTGCTTGAGGCCCCAGCCTAGAATTCAGTAGACACCTGGGAAGCAGCTTTCAAATAAACTTCCAGGCATTTGTTCCAGTTTTAGGAACACCAAGGTGGAAATGATCTTGTACACGTATATTCTCTGCATTGTTGATAGTAATGACAAACAGAAGAAAATAACTAAAATATCTTATATGAAGGAATTGTGCAAGTGGCCCATGTTGTAATCCTGAGTATTAACAGTCTGTTTATACTTTGAATGTACATTAACTGTTATTTGAATTGAGATAGTGCTAGTTTAACTTTTAGTATTGTATATACTGGGATCATGTTTTCTAAGAATCAAATAATAAAAATGACATTAATTACAATACTAATGCCTTCATGACCCCAATGAAGGCTTAATGTGTGTGTTTTTTTTAATTACATTTGGAAGCTGGATTACAGAAATAAATGACCAAAACTGAACATAGTACACAAAATGTAGAATAGAATTTTGTGTCAGGAATGGTGGAAAATGGGGATGTGGAAGGAATCCAAAGACTTATTAAAAAGCCACTATTGTCCATTTGAAAACTGAGGCTGCTGAAATACCATGGGTGTATCACACTGAACCAATAGCTATTATCATTTCCTTACCTTAATCTCTCTATAAAGCTGAGAAAAGTTACAAATCCAGATTCAGAGACTGTGACAAAAAGTTAGAAGAATACAAGTGAAAGTCTGATCACAGATGTGTTGATTCCTTATGGTGTAGAGCTGATTCTGTCAGATCTTACCAACAATTGTACTTTTTACAGTATGTCAAGAAATACATCAAGTCACAGCAACTTTGATTTGAACAATGTAGTTTCAAACAATCCTCTTGAATCCAGTCCAAGAACATGGTATATGTCTCCATCTGTTTGTGTTATTTTTTATTTCTTTCATTAGTATGTTATAGTTTTCTGTATATAGATCTTTTACTTCTTTAGGTAGGTTTATATTATGTATTTTATTCCTTTTGTTGCAATGGTATATGAGATTTTCCCCCTTAATTTCTCTTTCTGATGTTTTGTTGTGAGTGTGCAGGTATGCAAGCGATTTCTGTGTATTAACTTTGTATTCTGCAACTTTACTAAGTTCATTGATTAGCTCTAATAGTTTTCTAGTGGCCTCTTTAGGATTTTCTATATATTATACAACACGTCATCTGGAAACAGTGACTGTTTTACTTCTTTTAGAATTCAGATACCTTTTATTTCTTTTTCTTCTCTGATTGAAATGGCCAGGGCTTCCAAAACTATGCTGAATAATAGTGGCCAGAGTGGACATCCGTGTCTTGCTCCTGATCCTAGAGGAAACACTTACAGTTTTTTCACCATTGAGAATAATATTTGCTGTGGGTTTGCCATACATGATATTTATTATGTTGAAATAGGTTCCCTCTATGCCCCATTTCCAGAGAAGGCAATGGCACTCCACTCCAGTACTCTTGCCTAGAAAATCCCATGGATGGAGGAGCCTGGTGGGCTGCAGTCCATGGGATCGTGAAGATTCGGACACGACTGAGTGACTTCACTTTTACTTTTCACTTCCATGCACTGGAGAAGGAAATGGCAACCCATTCCAGTGTTCTTGCCTGGAGAATCCCAGGAACGGCGGAGCCTGGTGGGCTGCCGTCCATGGGGTCGCACAGAGTCGGACACGACTGAACCGATTTAGCAGCAGCAGCAGCAGCATGCCCCATTTCTGGAGAGTCTTTATCATAAATCAGTGTTGAATTTGGTCAAAAAGCTTTTTTAGCCTGTATTGAGATGATAATATGTTTTTTATTCTTCAGTCTGCTAATATGGTGTGTCACATTAATTGATTTGCACATAATTGTTGCATCTCTGGGATGAATACCACTTGATCATGGTGTATGACCCTTTTAATGTGTTGCCGGATTCAGTAACCTAGTTTTTCATTGACGACTTTTGCATTTATGTTCATCAGTGATATTTGCCAGTAATTATTTTGTGTATGATCGTCTTATTCTGTTTTTGGTATTAGAGTGATAGTGGCCTCATAGAATGAGCATAGTAGTGTTCCTTCCTCTGCAATTCTGTCGAAGAGTTTCAGAATGGTAGGCGTTAACTCTTCTCTAAATGTTTGATATAATTCACCTGTGAAGCCATCTGGTCCTGGACTTTGGTTTGTTGGAAGACTTTTAATCGCAGTTTCAATTTCAGTACTAGTGATTAATCTGTTAATATTTTCTATTCATTCCTGTTTCAGTCTTGGAAGTTTGTACCTTTGTATGAATTTGTCAATTTCTTCTAGGAGGTCCATTTTATTAGTGTATAGTTGCTTGTGGTGGTCTCTTATGATCTTTTCTATTTCTGTGCTGTCCATTTTAACTTCTCCTTTTTCATTTCTAATTTTATTGATTTGAGTCCTCTCTCCTTTTTTTTTTCTTGATGAGTCTGGCTAAAGATTTATCAGTTTTGTTTATCTTCTCAAGGTATCTGCTTTTACTTCATTGATTTGACTATTGTAATCTATATTTCATTTATTTCTGCTCTGATCTGTATTATTTATTTCCTACTACTAACTTCGGGTTTTGCTTGTTCTTCTTTCTCTAGTTGCTTTAAGTGTAAGGTTAGGTGCTTATTGAGACTTTTTGTTTCTTGAGGGAGAGATTATATTGCTACATACTTCCCTCTTAGCAATGCTTTTGTTATATCCAATAGGTTTTGGATCATCATGTTTTCATTGGCATTTGTCTCTAGGTACTTTTTGATTTCCTCTTCAATTTCTTCACTGATCCATTGGTTATTTAGTAACATATTGTTTAGCCTTCATGTGTTTGTGTGTTTTACAGCTTTTTTTTTTTCCTATACTTGATTTCTAATCTCAAAGCACTGTGGTCAGAATAGATGTTTGATATGATTTTAATTTTCTTAAATGTACCAAGGCTTGATGTATGGCCCAAGATTCTCTATCCTGGAGAATGTTTTGTGTGCACTTGAGAAAAAGGTGTATTCTGCTGCTTCAGATGGAATGTCCTATCAGTATCAATTAAATCTATCTAGTCTAATGTGTCAAGTAAGGCTTGTGTTTCCTTACTAATTTTTTGTCTGGATGAGCTGTCCATTGGTGTTAGTGAGGTGTTAAAGTTCTCCACTCTTATTGTGTTAGTGTCTCTTTTATGGTTGTTGTATTTGCCTTATGAACTGAAGTACTCCTATGTTGGGTGCATATATATTTACAATTGTTATATCTTCTTGGATGGAGCCCTTGAATATTATGTAGTGTCCTTCCTTATCTCTTGTAATAAATAGCCTTTATTTTAAAGTCTATTTTGTCTGATATGAGTATTGCTACTCTGGCTTCCTTCTGATTTCCATTTGCATAGAAAATCTTTTTCCATCCCCTCACTTTAAATCTGTATGTTTCCCTAGGTCTGAAGTAGTTCTCTTGTAGACAGTGTATGTGTGAGTCTTGTTTTTGTATCAATTAGGCCAGTCAATGTCTTTTGGTTGGAGCATTTAATCTATTTGCATTTCAGGTAATTATTGATATGCATGTTCTTATTGCCATTTTCTTATTTGGGGGTTATTTATATAGGTCTTTTTTTCCTCCCTTTCTCTTCTGTTCGTTGTGTTCTGATGATCTTGGGTTGCTTTTTCTCTTTTTGTGAGTATATTTATTGTAATTTTTTGGCTTGCATTTCCCATGATGTTTTGATATTGTAGGCTTTATATATACAAGGTTGTTTTAAGTTGCTGGTCTCTTAATTTCAAATGCAATTCCCATTTCCTGTATTTGTACTCTCCTCTTCTCACGGTTGTTGGTTTTGATATCATATTTGTGTATGAATTATTTCCTGCTGTTAGTGTATGTTTGCCTTTACCAGTGAGCTTTCCCATTTGTGACTTTCTTGTTTCTATTTGTGGCTTTATTTTTTCTCATGCCTAGAGAAGTTCCTTTAGCATTTGTTGTAAAGCTGGTTTGAATTTGGTGCTGAATTCATTTAGCTTTAGCTTGTCTGTAAAGCTTTTGATTTCTCTGTCAAATCTGTGTGAGAGCCTTGCTGGGTAGAGTATTCTTGGCTGTAGGTTTTCCCCCTTCATCACTTCAAATATATCCTGCCACTCCCTTCTGGCCTGCAAAGTTTCTGCTGAAAAAATAAGCTGATAACCTTATAGGGATTCTGTTGTATGTTTTGCTGGTATTGTTGCTTTTCCTTGTTGCTTTTAAATATTTTTTCTTTGTATTTAATTTTTATTAATTTGATTAATATTTTTTTCAGTATGCTCCTCCTTGAGTTTATCCTGTATGGGAGTCCATGTGCCTCCTGGACATGGATGACTGTTCCTTTTCCCATGTTAGGGAAGTTTTCAACTATAATCTCTTCAAATATTTTCTCAGGCCCTTTCCTTTTCATTTCTTCTGGGGCTCCTGTAATTCAAATGTCTGTGTGATTAAAGTTGTTCCATACATCTCTGAGACTGTACTCATTTCTTTTCATTCTTTTTTCTTTATTCTGTTCCATGGCAGTGATTTCTACCTTTCTGTCTTCCAGCTCACTGATCCATTTTTCTGCCTCAGTTATTCTGTTATTGATTCCTTCTAGTGTATTTTTCATTTTAGTTGTTGTATTACTTATTTCTGTTGGCTTATTCTTTAGTTCTTCTAGGTCTTTGTTAAATACATCTTACATCTTCTCAATTTGTGCCTCCATTCTTTTTCTGAGATCTTGGATCATCTTTACTATCATTGTTCTGAAATCTTTTTCAGGTAGATTGCCTATCTTCTCTTCATTCAGTTGTTCTTGTAGGTTTTTATCTTGCTGCTTGGTCTGCAATTTACTTCTTTTCATCTTATTTTGTCTAACTTACTCTTGTTTTGTCTAACTTACAGACTGAAAGATCATGGTTCCTCTTGCTTCTAGTGTCTGCCCCCTGGTGGGTAAGGTTGGTCCAGAAGCTTGTGCTGTTATTCCCTTGATAAGGGGTTTGACTGGTGTTTTGTGGACTAGAGCCTGACCTGGATATTGAACAGCTCTTCCCCTTTGCTCTGTGCTTGTCACTGCCTTGTCAGGAGTGGGGTCAGCTCCCCAATTGTTGGAGTAGATAGCCCCAGATCTATTCCTTAGCTGTGTTTCTGATCTGTGCTGCCAGGTAAGTGGGATTTGAACACTCCTACTGGGAAAGAAGCCATTGAGCATTCTTCCTCTGGAGCTGTTCACCTGTGAACGTGCTTTGTTTTGTCCCCTTTCGCCCACTGTGTGGACTCACAAAACACACTGCTCCTGGTCCCACCTTAACTGTAGGTATGCTAGCAACCGGCCCTGGTGACTCTCAGGCATTGTCTTCACATTTATTAGTGTAGATCCACTGCTGTCAGGTTCCAGGACTTCAGTAGTCATATACCTGGACCCTCTTTGAGTGCTGTGGGGGCAGTTCAGACTCTGGCCTGGCCAAAATTCTGTTTATATGTGCCCATTAAGCCCACAGAAACTAGAACAAGATTCATCCTAGTTGCAGGAACACTTACTGACCTTTTTGGATGTTTTGCAGACACTGAATTTAAGAAGCCATCAGTGGAGGTGTAATTCAGTGGTTTGTGCAGTTGCAAGGAGGGTTTTCAGCTCTTCTTCTCAGTCACATGGCCCCTGGGTTTCAGCTGTGGCTTCAGCCCCACCTCTGTATGTGTTCCTTCCACCAGAGTCTGCTCCAGAGTTTGGCATAGCACACGATCCCATCAAGCAGGAAGGAGCCAGAGCAGTCAGTGATTGGGGTGAGTATGTTGCCCAGGTGGAAGGTGAGAGGAGTGTAGGAGAGGTGATAGTAGGGACACATGTCTGGCACAGGGGAAAGCCCTCTGTAGTGACTGTGGAGACAGGGGCTGGCACATTAGGAGAGAGGCTGCAGTAGTGGCCCCGCCCCCTGCACATCACTCAACAATTGTGCTTCCCCTCTGTGGCAGTCTAGGTTTCCTCCATGAACACTCCTGTTTGCACAGCTCCTCATTCCCAACCCCTCAGGCTGTCTCTTCACAATCAACAGCAGGCCCTTTTCTGGGTCCAACCTCCTAACCCCAAGTTCCAGCACCTTGTCCCCATGCTCACCAGCGGACACCCATCTCAGACTGAGGTGTGTAGGGCCACAGCATGGACCATCTGTGTAAGTCTCACTGTGCTTGCCTGCAACTAACCAGCCACTGGGCTCTCTTCTGAGCCTCCTGAAGCTCCCACTCTGTCCCAGTTGCTTTCTTCGCTAGTGAGGGGTATCTCCCCAGATGTGAGAGTCTCTTCTTACCCACAGTACCCCACGAGAGACACAGGTCCTGTCGTGCTTCCTCTCTCTTCCTTTTCCTTTATTCTTTCTTTGATGCCATCTGGTTAACTGGGGACCCTGCTCGTCCTATCAGGTGTCCAAGTTCCTCTGCCACTGTTTAGCAGGTGTTTGATGAGAATTTTTCCATTTGTAGATCTATTCTTGATGTATTTGCGGGTAGAGATAAACTCCCTATCCTCCTACTTCTCCACCATCTTGGAAAGTCCTCCAGTATGGCCATTTTAATAATACAAAATATTTCAATCCAAGAGCACAGGATATATTTCCATTTCACTACATCTTCTTCAACTTCCTTCATTGCAATGTAATGGTTTTCAGAGTACAGGTTGTCCACTTCCTTGGATAAATTTATTTCTAGGTATTTTATTCTTTTTGATGTAATTTTAAATGGAATATTTTATGTTCTCTTTCTGATATTTTATTATTGTGTATAGAAATGCAACTGATTCCTACATATTATTAATCCTACATCCTCAATGCTACTAAATTCACATATCAGTCCTAATAGTTTGGGGTGGAGACTTTAGGGTTTTCCATATAAAGTACCAGGCTTCCCAGGTGGTGCTAGTGGTAAAGAATCTGATGCAGGAGACATCGGAGACCTGGGTTTGATCCCTGGGTCGAGAAGATTCCCTGGAATAGGAAATGACAACCGACTCCAGGATTCTTGCCTGAAAAGCCCCATGGACAGAGGGGACTGGAGGGCTACTGTCCATGGGGTTGCAAATAGTCAGACATGACTGAGCCCAAGCATATAAAGTACCAAATCATGTGCTATGGTTTTTTCAGTAGTCATGTATGGATGTGAGAGTTGGACCATAAACAAGTCTGAGTGCTGAAGCATTGATGATATTGAACTGTGGTGTTAGAGAAGACTCTTGAGAGTCACTTGGAATGCAAGGAGATCAAGCCAGTCAATCCTAAAGAAAATCAGTCCTGAATATTCATTGGGAGGACTGATACTGAAGCTGAAGCTCCAATACATTGGCTACCTGATGTGAAGAGCTAACTCATTGGGAAAGACCCTGATGTAGGGAAAGATAGAAGGCAAGGGGAGAAGGGGATGACAGAGGATGAGATGGTTGGATTGCATCAATGACTCAATGGACATGAGTATGAGCAAGCTCTGGGAGATGGTGAAGGACAGGGAAGCCTGGCGTGCTGCAGTTCATGGGGTTACAAAGGGCCGAATAGGACTGAGTGACTGAACAAATGTGTAAATACAGAAGGAGCAGAATGCTCCAAAAATAGGGATAGGACTCCTTTTTCTGCTGTGAGGAGGCCTAATCCTCTTCTGTTTTGGAGGACCATGGCTGCCAGGGAATCTCGCTGGTTTTGGATAGTGATAAGGCTGTTAGCTATGTATTCTAGGCTGTCAGTGAGGTCTTTAGAAAGGCTTTGATGGTAATTTAGAGAGGTTGTGAGTCCTGCAGTCCCTGCCCCAATCCCAGCCACTATTTCTAAACTGATTAATAGAGGAATGAATTGAATTGCCTGTCTGGGTAGGTTATGAGTTAGTGGGATAGGAAGGGCCTGATTGGAGCAATAGAAATATCCAGGGTCAGATATCTGGGGCCAGAAGTATCTGGGGCCAGGTATGGTGGTACAGTTCCTAGTTGGGGGTAAGAATTGCTCATAGAGTTTTGTCTGGAAAAACAGAAAGGAGCCTGTTGTTGTAGACAAACGTCAGAGGTGGTGGGTCCTCCTATAGCTGGTCCTTTATGAGTAGAAGTGAGATCTGCAAGGAGGGAGGTCAGTATCTTGTCGGGATTGTGAATTTGATCAATTGAACATAAATAATGTATGTATGATGAAAAGAGAGGTTCTCCTCTATATGTGTGATAAAGCGATGTGTTTATGTGAGTTCATTTACCTGTGAAAATGGGGAGTGCCGATCCTCCAGGCAAGGAGATGGATAAGCAAATCCAACAATCACTGGCCAGGGTCGGGTTTGAGGTATTGAGTAAATTATGAGTCAAATTTAGAGTTCTGAATAGGTAGGCAAGGTTTGGGGCAGGGTGAGTTATAGGCAGGATATTAATGTGAAGTTTGGACTGCAAAAGAAGAGGAAGTAAGAGTGAAATCACAATGCCATGTCTCACGTCTAAGGGGAGAAAATGATAAAAATAAGGATCCAGGTGTAGAAATCGATTTGGGTTGGTGTGAACTCTATGAAATCTCCCTGGAGTCAAAGATCAGTTATAAATAGTCAAGGATTAAAGGGAAATCAGCAACAGTGGTGTTTCCAGGAAAGCTAAGGGCTTGTGTTACTATGTGAAGGAAAGTAGATAATGAATTCATCTAGGCTGATCACAGTAAGAGGAAGGCCATGCCCCCCAAACAAGAACTATAGAGAAGTAGGTGAAACAGAGGAAAGCTTTTGAATTGATAGTCCACTCAGGGGGAGACACAGAGTAAAGTCCTATTGTGAATAGGGTAAGTAGGGAAATCCCAGTCCGATTAGGAACCAATACATCTGTTTTTGTTTTACTTATCGATATTTTGTTTTTGGCTGTTCTATTTCTTCAGGAACTCAATCCAGTCGAAGCCTGGAGGGTCCCAGAACAGTGCTGGTGTAGCGAGGAGTGTCTGAGTGAGGGATGTTTTTGGCAGAGATGAAGAGTCTCCTCAGGCCCGCTTTAATCTAGAGATATGAAACCAAGAGGAATGACCTGCTAGTTTAGCATCTGATGATATGGTTAGAATGACCTCAAACGGACCAGTCCACTGAGGCTGAAGGTCCTTGTGGTGTAAGGTTTTAAGCAGGACTCAATCCCCGGGTTATGAGTGTTAAGTCAGCTGAAGTCGTTTGATGAGGCTTTGGGAGAGAGAGCGATCTGCATGTTTTCTCATGTGGTGTCTAATAAGGTTAAGGGTGGGAAGATAATCTCCCAGCAAGGGGGCTGGCAGTAGGGAACTGACCTAAGAGAAAAGGGCGTCCATGCATGAGTTCAAAAGTGAAAGTGAAGTGAAGTCGCTCAGTCGTGTCCGACTCTTTGCGACCCCGTGGACCGTATGTAGCCTACTAGGCTCCTCCGTCTGCGGGATTTTCGAGGCAAGAATGCTGGAGTGGGCTGCCATTTCCTTCTCCAGGGGATCTTCCCGACCCAGGGATCGAACCCAGGACTCCTGCATTGTAGGCAGACGATTTACCGTCTGAGCCACCAGGGAAATGTTCAAAAGGACTGAGGAAAGATGGGGCCCCTGGAGTAGCCGTAATGCGAGCCAAAGCCATGGGAAGGAGTTCGGTCCATGGCCTTTGTGGTTCTAGAGAGCGTTTGGTTACGTGCATTTTGAGAACAGAGTTTGCCTTTTCTACTTTTCCTGAGCATTGGGGTCTGTATGGAATATGTAGTTTCCAGGTTATGCCAAGGGATGGGTTACCTGTTCAGTGATTTGGGAGATAAAAGCTGGCCCATTGTCCATTATTGGATTGGAGAGAGAGTGGGAGGCCAAAGCGAGGGATGATTTCTCCTATGAGAAACTGTGCTACCTCTGAGGCAATTTCTGGTCTCATAGGGAAAGCCTCAATCCACCCTGAAAAAGTGTCTACTAGAGTGAGCATGAGTTTTCTTTTTCGTGTTGGAGGCACGACGAAATTGACTTCACTCCCTCAGTGAAGTTAATTTGGCAGTACTCTCCTGGGATATGTCCTCGAGCCTGATGTGTTGGGAATGAGGGGGTAGGCTTTAGGGCTCCCTGCAGTGAGACTGAGGAGCAGATAATGCAAGAGTGAGTGATTTGTTGTAGGAGTGAAAGAAGGTTAGGATAGGTGATAAGAGGTCTTAAGAGATGATAAAGAAGTTTAGTGCCTACTTGTAGGGCCTAATGAATGTCTGTAAGAATCTGGGAGGCCTGAGATTGGGGAAGGACATCAGTTCAGTTCAGTTCAATTGCTGAGTCATGTCCGACTCTTTGCGACCCCATGAATCGCAGCACGCCAGGCCTCCCTGTCCATCACCAACTCCTGGAGATCACTCAAACTCATGTCCATCGAGTCGGTGATGCCATCCAGCCATCTCATCCTCTGTCGTCCCCTTCTCCTCCTGCCCCCAATCCCCCCCAGCATCAGAGACTTTTCCAATGAGTCAACTCTTCACATGAGGTGGCCAAAGTATTGGAGTTTCAGCTTTAGTACAAGCCCTTCCAATGAACACCCAGGACTGATGATCTTTAGAATGGACTGGTTGGATCTCCTTGCAGTTCAAGAGACTCTCAAGAGTCTTCTCCAACACCACAGTTCAAAAGCATCAATTCTTCGGCGCTCAGCTTTCTTCACAGTCCAACTCTCACATCCATACACGACCACTGGAAAAACCATAGCCTTGACTAGACGGACCTTTGTCGGCAAAGTAATGTCTCTGCTTGTGAATATGCTATCTAGGTTGGTCATAATTTTCCTTCCAAGGAGTAAGCGTCTTTTAATTTCATGGCTGCAGTCACCATCTGCAGTGATTTTGGAGCCCCCAAAAATAAAGTCTGACACTGTTTCCACTGTTTCCCATCTATTTCCCATGAAGTGATGGGACCAGATGCCATGATCTTCGTTTTCTGAATGCTGAGCTTTAAGCCAACTTTTTCACTCTCCTCTTTCACTTTCATCAAGAGGCTTTTTAGTTCCTCTTCACTTTCTGCCATAAGGGTGGTGTCATCTGCATATCTGAGGTTATGGATATTTTTCCCGGCAATCTTGATTCCAGCTTTGGACATAGCGGCCCTGTTTTTGCAACCAGTCTCCTTGTGGTTGTTGTCCCTCTTGTGACAATCGTGTTTTTCTTTGGGGAGGTAAAGTGGCTTTATGTTAGGGATTACTATAAGTTGTTGAGCTGGTGATCAGAGTGAGGCTTGTTTTGCTTCTCTGTCTGCGGCATTGTTGCCCCATGAAATGGGATCTGAGGCCACCTGGTGACCTCAGCAATGTATGATGCCTACTTCATCTGGCATGTTAGCTGCTTTTAAAAGTTGGAATATAGGTGGAGCATTAGTTATGGGAGAGCCTTTAGTAGATAAGAGCCCTCGTTCCTTCCAAATGGCATCATGTGAGTGGATGATGTGAAAATTTGGAATATTTAGAATCAGTGTTTATGTTTGCTCTCTTGTTAGCTGCAAGGATAAGGGCTCTAGTTAGTGTAATAAATTCTGCCTTTTGAGAAGAGGTTCCCGAGGGGAGAGGTTGGGATTCAATAATTTCAGTGTCAGAGACAATTGCATATCCAGCTACATTTTTTTCCTTCTGATGTCATGGAGGAGCTGCCATCGAAATACCAAGTAAAATCAGAATTGACTGCAAAAAATAAGAATAAAGCTTATTTCCTGATCCACCACCCCCTCCCCCCCCACAAAAAAATTAAAGCGGTTCAGGAAATGTGGGAGAAATGGGGCATCAGGTCTTCTAATGCCTCTTTGCAGGTATGGATAGGGGGCTCAGAAGAATTAAGGATAAGGGTGGCAGGCTTGAGAGTAGGACAGCATTCCAAGGAGAACTCGGGAGATTTGAGAAGGGTGACATGAATTAGTCGGATGCGTGAAGGAGATAGAAGGGTCATGGATTTGTGAGAAAGTAAGTTCTTAAAGTCGTGTGGTGAACAAATGACAGTGGGTGCTCCAAAAATAAGTTTTTCACTTTCTTGAGTGAGGAGTGCAGCTGCTGCCAGAGCACGTAGGCAGGCTGGCCATCGTTGAATTGTGGTATCTAATTGCTTTGATAGATAAGCGACAGGGGTGAAAGAGGGGCCCTGATTTTGTCCCAAAACTAGGTCAATTTTGTGTCTCTCAGTAACGTAGAGTACAAAGGGGGGAGAAAGGTCAGGAAGTGTTCGAGCTGGGGCTGAGAGAATGGCTTGCTTAAGGGTGTTAAAGGCTGAACAGATATTTGATTTTAGCTCTAGGGGTTCTGAAAGATCTCCCCAGGTGGCTTGATATAGGGGTTGCACCGAGAGAGCAAAATTAGGAATCCAGAGGCTTGGATGTCCAGCCAACCCCAAGAAGGACAGTATCTCTGGTTTTGATGTAGGGTGTGGTAGGGTGGATATAAAGGACTTTCCACCAACAGTAATATATCTTTTTGTTGGTGTTATAAGGATTCCAAGATAGGGGACTCTAGGAAGAGAGAGCTGAACTTTGGCAGGAGATACTTGATAGCCTCGATCAGCTAGAAAATTGAGGAGTTGTTTAGTGTGTTGTTGAGAGTGTGTAAGCGAAGGACTACACAAAGGAGGAGATCATCCACATATTGGAGGACAGTACTCAGAGTAAGGTCAAGAGAAGTTAGGTCTGATGCTAGAGGTTGGCCAAAGAAATAAGGGCTATCATGAAAGCCTTGGGGGAGGACGGTCCATGTCAGCTGTTGGGAGTGATGACTGTCTGGATCAGGCCAGGTAAAGGCAAAGAGGTCTTGAGAGTCTGGGTGTAAAGGATAGCAAAGAAGGCATTTTTTAGATCTAGAACAGTGAAGTGGGTATTGGAAGAGGGAATGAGAGAGAGAAGAGTATAGGGATTTGGAACTACTGGGTGTATGGGGAGAACAGCCCCACTGTTAAGTCTCAGGACCTGGACCAGGTGATAGGAGCCATTTGGGTTTTTGACAGGTAGGGTAGGGGTGTTATAGGGAGAGTGAGTTGGGCGCAAGAGGCCCTGACGTAGGAGTTTAGTGACGATAGGCTTTAACCCTTGTTGATGTTTTTGGGAGATGGGGTATTGTGGTTGACTGGGGGATTTAGAGGGGTCTTTGAGACAGATATGAATTGGAGCATGGTGAGAGGCAACGGATGAGTTATCTGTATCCCAAACCATGGGGTTTAGGGATGAGGAGGGCAATGGGGCAGGGGAAGAGAAGGTGGGGTTGAGGAGCGGTAGCCAGGTTAGATCAGAGGGTGGGCTTGGGATAGCAATAGAAGCTTCAGATTTTGAGAGAAGGTATCTCCCAAGGATAGGAGTGGGGCATTTGGGGAGTATGAGAAAAGAATGGGAAAATAGGGTATTTTGAAGTGTGCAAGGCAGAGGCTCAGTTATTCGTGGTGTAGATATTAAACCGTCAACCCCCATAACAGAGACCTGAGAGACCTTGGTTTTCCAGAGTAGGCAGGCATAGCCGAGTAAGCGGCTCCCATGTCAATGAGAAAGGAGATCGGCTCACCTGCCACTGTAAGAGTTAAGTTCCCTTAGTCTCTGTAGAGGTGATGAGAGTGGGGGCCTGGGGCCCTGGGCACCTTCAGTCTTCAGCAGAGGGTCCGAGGAGGCTGGGCGGAGCTGGGTCAGAGGACTCCTGCTCAGGACCAGGAGGGGATGTCTGGATCCCTAGAGGGGGATTTGGGCAGTCGACCTTCCAATGTCCCTTTATGCCACAGGTGGGACATGGACCTGGAGGGGGCCTTGACTTTAGGCATGAGCAGGCCCAGTGGCCTTCTTTGCCACATTTGAAGCAGGGCCCACATGGCTTCCTTCCTTCCTTCCTTCCTTTAGCCATGTAAGGCAGTGGCTAAGAGGTGGTATTTGGTGTGATCCTGTTGGGCCTTCTCTAGCTTTGCCTCTTCTTCGCGATGATTGAAAATCTTAAAGGCTATATGTAAAAGGTCTCATTGAGGGGTTTGAGGGCCTTCTTCTGCCTTTTTTAGTTTCTCTCAGATATCTGGGGATGACTGGGAGATAAAATGGGTGTTAAGGACAATGGTGCCCTCTGCTGAAGTGGGGTCTAATTTTGTATATTTTTGTAGGGCTTCCGTTAACCTGTCTAGAAATTGTTTTCATCTAGTCTTTATTTCCCAGAGCTCATCAAAGTTGACAGCTTTATGCCCTGCCTTTTGAAGGCCCACAATGAGGCAAGCAACCATATGATTACAGGTCTGGAGGTCTCTCTGCCTGATAATCCCAGCTGGGATCACCTGGGGGACAGCCATTGCCCCTAGAGGCTTAGTGTTCTTTGTCCTGTGCATCTCACCAGCATGCACCTGAGAGGCTTGCCATACTCAGGGTCTGAGGAGAAGGAGCCAAGATGCTTTTCAGCCTGACATAGATCGGTGAGGGAGAATGGGACATGAACCCGAATAATTAATGCCTTCTGCTCCAGCTACTTCGCATAAAGAGAGGAGTGGAGCAGGGAAAGGAGCAGGGTCCTGTGGTGAAGTTTCCTGTTTTAAAGTTGTTCAGGACTGGGTATGGGGAAGGGATTTAGGGAGGTCGGGGGTAAAGCCTTGGGACCCTCGGGGTAGAGGGTGGGTCTGAGGTCTCAAATCTTGCCTCTGGCACAGGCAGGGGAGGGGGGTTGAGAGCTGCACGGTGGCAGTGTCCTGCACTTGAGAAGGGGGGGTGGGGCGGGGAGTGGGAGGAGGGGACGTAGGTGGAGGTTGTGGAACTGGATCTGGAGCGGCTGTGATGGGATTGGGAGAGATAGGGGTGGCCTATGGTGGGAAGGGTCAAGGAAGAAGAAGAAAAAATCTGAACAGGGATCAGGAGACATTGTATTAGGAAGATGTGGCCCAGAGTGGGCTGAGTATTTGAGAAGTAGAACAGGATTCTCAGAGGGAGGTTCGAGAGCAAAGAGCGAAGAAAGCCTGAACATAAGGGATTTCTAACCACTTGCTGTTTAGGCAAGCAGAAGTTACCGAGGTCCCATAGAGTATTATAATCGAGAGTTCCGTTTTCTGGCCATTGGGACCTATTATCAAGTCTGTATTGCGGCCAGACAGCATTAGAATAGTAAATAAGTCTTTTTGGTCTTATCACCACTTGGAAGCCCAAGTCTTTTAGGTTTCAGAGAAGGCATCCTAGAGGAGTAGATTTTGAGGGCTGGGATTGAGAATTACCCATTGCAGCCGAATAGGGAGGTTAGACAAGGGTGAGAGAAAGTGAGGAGAAAGGTCCAAGAGAAAAGGCATTCCCGGGCTCAGGGCTTTCTTAGAGAGTAATAATAGTCTGCTTTGAAATGGGCATCCCCTATTTCAAAGTCAGACATGGCACGAGGCTGAGGGCCCGGGGGCCACTGGGCCATGGGGATCTTCCTGCCTAGCACTAGGACTTGGAAACTAGGCGAGAGAGAGAGAGAGAGAGAGAGAGAGAGAGAGAGAGAGAGAGAGAGAGAGAGAGAGAGAGAGAATCCGAGGGAATGGGATTTCTCTCACCCTTGTAATCAATGGATAAAATGTGGGCCAGTATGTGGATGTCAGTCCAGCTAGGCAAGTGGAGAGTCCCATCCCCATCCCGGAGCTCGCTTCAGTTTCTTGGCAAGATCCAAGGGAGGGGACCACTGGAGGTGGAGGAGCCCACCCAGTTGCGGTGGATCTTCCCTTCCGGGTTTCAGCACCATAATGTAAGGCGAGTGCAGAGAAAAAGAGAGCAAGCCAGGCAGTCATGCAAGAAAAGGGAAATTTATTAGAGGAAAAAGAGAGGGTGACTGGCCTTTAAGGAGAACCAGCATCCTCCTTTCCTGACGGGGTCTTTCTTGTACCCCACCAATGACAAATTCTCTGAAAGGATGGTTAATTTTTAGCCTGTAGTTGAGTCCTGTGGTCACATAGCCGGAGGTCTGAAATCTGATGGTCTCGCAGCTTTGAGAAGATAGGGTGCCAGTGAGAAAACAGAATGTCTGTCATTTGGGCAATTTGGTCAGTCTCAAGGATCACTGTGATTTTATTCTTTGTTTGTAAGGTCAATATAATGAGCCATCTTAACAATGAGACCCCATGTAGGCCCTATCAAATATGCTTGTGTACAGCCTCACACATCTCACTAGGATGGTTAGGATCTGTCCCAGGAACTATCCGCTCATGTATTGTCCTGGAAATGCCATAGTCATAGCGTCCAAGTCACCCTCCTGTCCAGCCGGCCAAATACCTTTCTGGAGGGGTGACAGAACTGATGTCTGTCACAAGGAAGGAAAAGCTTGAGCCGCTCCAGTGGTTAAGAGAGAAGATGGAGGAAGAGGAGGCAGAGGAAATCTGTTTTCCCTAAACAAAGACGCAGAAGGAACAGCAGCTTTAAGAGCCTCCTGCATTTTTTGCTCTACCCCCCCGGGCTCTGTATATTCAGGTCCTCCCTTTGGTGGGGTTTCACATTCAACTTCACTCTCTTCTGAGCTTTCCGGGCTCTGAAGAGGTTCTAAAACGGATTTTATCAGTGCCCAAGTTGACCAGATAGATACAGGCAAAGAAGTTTCTCTAATTCACTACCTACCTTCTCCCATGTTCCTAAAGCTAAAGTACCAAGAGAAGGGAACCATAAGCAACGTTTCTCAACGGTTTGTAAAAGCTCCAGTAGCTGGCCCTCACTTATATTTGTTCCCCTCGCTTTTAAAAGCTGCCTTAAGAGGCATATATATGGCCGGTATTGTTCCAAACTTTCCGAATTTCCCATGCTTAACCCCGGTTTCAATGCCTGAGAGAGTGTTACTTACCGCAAAAGGGGATTTTCAGAGGCCTCACTCCACTCCTCCTCAGGACCGTGCACCAACATTTCAACTTTAGCTTTGCCCTCTTGGCAGTCCTTCACTTTCAAGCCCCACTTCGGGTGCCACTTGCTGCGACCAGCACAGCAGGTAGGGATCGAAAGTGGTTAACGCACAGTTTGGGAAAAAGGAACTAGAGACAGAATTAAAGTTTTAAAAATGGGATTGGGGGACTCAAGACTTCTTGGATCAAGAGCCCTGTTCCTTGGAGCCACGTCACTTTTATTTAGTGTCTCAGCATGCAGAAAATATCTGTTGTGCTACGATAAAATCAGCCTCCCGTGTCCCTGGTCACGGCTCCCATTTACTGATTACTTTGAGCTATCTTTGTTATTTTCTTGTACAAGGAGTATCACCCAGCTGGAGGTCATAGACCCGCTTACACTTTGGGAAAACATCTTGGTGTGTGAACAAGCAGCGTTCTGAACTTGTGCTGACCTGGCGTTCCAAGGTCCACACTATGCTTTTCCTTAGCTTAGCAGGACATGACGATCCCTACTAATCAACCCGATGTACTTTTGTTTAGATTATATTGTATTGCTATATTTTGCTTTTATTCTTTTCCCATGGTGTTTTTCTCACGGCTTAGCCAGAGCAACAGGCGGCTGATTATTATCCCCTGCAGAATGACAAGCTTTTTCCTTTCCTTGGTGGGAATGTGACCAGCTTCCTAGTACACTTTCTTATCTATTCTTATATTTAGCAATGATAAGAAGAATAATATCTGCTCAGCTCCTCCTCACCCCACACTTTACAGAGCAGTTGCATACACTGCACCTCATTTACTGTACCTCATTTCGTTGAGTAGGTATTATCTTTGTTACATCCATATTACAGTGGATGCAGTCGATGGTGTTGAGACTCAAAGAAATGAAAGGCTTTGTGCGCAGTTACACAGCTCAGTGAAAGTGAGGAAGCCAATCCTTCTGATTCCAAATCCCATTCTTCTCCCATGGGTGGAAGTAGTACAAGCAGCCCCAACCCATAAGGACTGAGAAAGTGGATGATCATAAACTGGAGTGCATAGGGCAAAGTGTGTGTGTGTGTGTGTGCATTTTCACCAGAAGAGTGTTTATCAAGGGATGAGAGGCAATTGCCTTAGTGCAATTAGTGATGTTTCTGCAGCCCTGTGGGTTGCTACTCACAGCAAAGCAATTAGTACCAAACCTGATGGCCTGCTGGTTGACTCTCAAGTCCTCCACCACGATGTCTGACCCACCTGAGGCTTACTCTCGCTGTCCCGAAATCTCAGTGGCAGCAAGGTGCACACTCTTGATCACATGGGACAGGAAAAGATAGCCATTTCCTACCTATATCCTTATTAAGAAATGGACACCCTCTACAGTCTTCCAGAGCTGGGGTGGGCTTGGGCGTAGATATGGAGAAGGAACTCAGCTGGCACAGCCAGTCCAGACTTCACTTCTCTGCCTTAGGAGAGAAACGACAGCACAGCAGCTGGATTTGCATCCACCATTTGGTGTCCAAAAGCCACAAACATGACTTCTGGCTGGTGATTCCTCTTTACAATAAAGCGGTACACAATGGCGGTACAGTGGAACAGGAAAGTTACCTGGCATGGTAGAAACGATGAATCCCACCAGTTCTTCCATGGCTTTCTCATCTCCACTTTGGTGCCAACTGCGCTTATGGAAAACTGTGTCCAGCCTGCATGTGGAAGCACAGAAGCTGATGTGGATAGACTGTGGGCTATATTGACGAAAACTCTAGCACAGCGGTCTAACTGGGGCCCTGCCCTAGGTACAGCTTCTTCCACTCTCCTGGCATGTCCACTTTTGGAAATTTTCTTAAAACTGATAATTCAGTGGCTATTCTTTTTTCTTTTTTTTTTTTTTCTGCCTCAGAATTAGAAGAGAAGGTTCTGATTGGAAGCCTGGCTGAAGAATTTTTGGCATCATGGTTTTCTTGGTGCTTGGGGCCTGGTGCTAGGGTCTGGCCTGGATGGCCTCACTCCCAGCTGCTGAGGTTCTGTACCTAGCCCTGTGAGATTCTTCCGAGAGATGGCAGCGGGCTTTGAGGATATCAGCCACGTGGTGAGGAGAAGGAGGAGCCATTTCTCCTCTACAGGCAGTATGAGATAGATGACCAGGGCCCTGTGTTGAGGCCCTCTGCTGCTGACGATCTTCAGGAGTTTTCACACAATGTATTTCTTAGCTATATGAAGCACAAGCTGGGATCAAGATGGCCGGGAGAACTATCAATAACCTCAGATAGGCAGATGACATCTGAGAAAGCAAAGAGGAGCTAAAGAGCCTCTTGATGAAAGTGAAAGAAGAGAGTGAAAAAGCTGGCTTAAAACTCAACGTTCAAAAAACTAAGATCGTAGCATCCGGTCCCATCACCTCATGACAAATAGATGGGGGAACAATGGAAACAGTGAGAGACTTTATTATTTGGGGCTCCAAAATCACTGCAGATGGTGACTGCAGCCATGAAATTAAAAGATGCTTGCTCCTGGGAAGAAAAGCCATGACCAACCCAGACAGCATATTTGAAAGCAGAGACATTATTTTGCTGACAACGGTCCGTCTAATGAAAGCTATGGTTTTTCCAGTAGACATGTATGTATGCGAGAGCTGGACCATAAAGAAAGCTGAGCACCGCAAAACTGATGATTTTGAACCGAGGTGTTGGAGAAGACTCTTGAGAGTCCCCTGGACTGCAAGGAGATCAAACCAGTCAATCATAAAGGAAATCAACCCTGAATATTCATTGGAAGAACTGATGGCAAAGCTGAAGTGCCAATCCTTTGGACACCTGATGCAAAGGGCCAACTCATTAGAAAAGAGCCTAATGCTGGGAAAGATTGAAGGCAGGAGGAGAAGGGGATGACAGAGGATGAAATGGCTGGATGGCATCAAGACTTGATGGACATGAGTTTGAGCAAGCTCCAGGAGTGGTGATGGACAGGGAAGCCTGGCATGCTGCAGTCCATGAGAATCTAATACATAGATTCTCATAGAATCTCAGCCTACTGTAACAAGTTGCTGCAAACCGTTGGTGAGAACATCAGGAATATGCATTTTCTCACATTTCTGGAGGCTAGGAGTCTGAAGCAAGGTATTGGCAGGGTCAAGCTCCCTCTGAAGGCTCCAGGGCAGGGTCCTTCCTTGCCTCTTTCTACGCTTTGGTAGTTGCAGCAATCCTTGGTGTTCCTTGGCTAGTGGACATTTCACAGATGAGAATATAGTGTATAGGATTTGAAGAGACAGTTCTATAAATGTTTGAAAGTGGAAATCACAATAAAATATCTGGCCATAAGTGGAAAAAAATAAGACAAAGCACTATATATATAGTCTTCCTACGGTCACTAAGCTTGTTGAAAAAACTATTGACATTTTCAGTGATTTTGCTTCTTTACTGCAAACTATAGGAAAAAAGTAAAGGCTAAATGATGAGGACACCTTGTCCATTTATGGACCACCAGTTACGGGTGAGGCACCAATGTAGGATCTGGGGATCCACCCCATCTCGTCAAAGCTATGGTTTTCCAGTAGTCATGTATGGATGTGAGAGTTGGACCATACAGAAAGCTGAGTGCCAAAGAATTGATGCTTTTGAACCGTGGTGTTGGAGAAGACTCTCGAGAGTCCCTTGGACTACAAGGAGATCAAACCAGTCAATCCTAAAGGAAATCAACCCTGAATATTCATTGGAAAGATTGATGCTGAAGCTGAAGCTCCAATACTTTGGCCGCTGGATGCGAAGAACTGACTCATTGGAAAAGACCCCGATGCCGGGAAAGATTGAAGGCAGGAAGAGAAGGGGGTGACAGAGGATGAGATAGTTGAATGGCATCGCCAACTTGATGGACATGAGTTTGAGCAAGCTCTGGGAGTTGGTGATGGACAGAGAAGCCTGGCATGCTGCAGTTCATGGGGTCACAAAAAGTTCGACACGACTGCGTGACTGAACTAACTGATTTCTTAGTTGTAGATCCCAAGCCTCAGATCAAAGGTCAGCATGCCTCAGTCCATGACTGAGGTTTTCTCAGGGACTCTGTCTGATTTTATGGAGCTAGATGGAGGAAGGGGGTGTGGGTGATCCCTTGGGGGTTCTGAGGAAAACTTCACTGTGTTGGGAGCTCGGAGTCACAAGGTAAGATTGGCCAGCCTTCCCTCATCACTCTTCTTTTTCCTCCCAGATAACTATCTTTTGCATTGCATGATGATCTCTCATCCCCTAATCTGACATATGGGTCGTTTGTACTCCTTCAGCACTCCTTGCACAGCACACTCTGTCTTTTTTTTTAAATATAAAGTTATTTATTTTAATTGGAGGTTAATTACTTTACAATATTATATCACACTCTATCTTCTTTTAGGATTCTTGAGGTGAATATTTGAAGAGAACAGCAGACATACCTGTTTTCTGCTCACAGCTACTTTCCTAGAGGGTCATGCTGGAGGGGAGGGTGGCCTCAGAGCAGGGAGAGGAAGGAAGCAGGGAAAAGTGAACAGAAGGAGCTGAGAAACAGGCTACCATGTCTCTGGCCTTTGAAGCTATCCAGGCTGGGTATCAGGAACTGGATTCTTCTGTGCCCCAGGGCTCCAGAGAGGGTGTAAGCGCTACCTCCTCATGGTAATGGCCACTCAGGGCCTGGAAAATTGTCCCCCACCCTCAGCTTTCCCATCTTAACATTTTTGTGGATGATGATGATGATGATGATGATGATACGTGTGTGTGTGTGTGTGTGTGTGTGTGTAAGACAGAGAGAGAGAATGTTTGTGTGTGTAAAGGTGTTTGTATGTGTGAAAGAACATATGCCTGTGTGTGTGACAGAAGATGAGACGGTTGGATGGCATCATCGACTCAAAGGACGTGAGTTCGAGCAAACTCCGGGAGATAGTGAAGGACTTAGAAGTGCCAAAGTCCTTGGGGTTACAGAGTGTCAGACACGACTGAGCGACTGAAACAGCAACAGTATGTGTGCTTGTGTCTGTTTGCGAGATAAAAGGAGAGACACACAGAGAGAGAAAGAGAGACATACACACACTCGCGTGCATGCTAAGTCACTTCAGTTGTGTCTGACTCTGTGGGACCTTATAGACTGTAGCCTGCCAGACTCCTCTGTCCATGGGGATTCTCCAGGCAAGAATACTGGAGTGGGTTGCCATGCCCTCCTCCAAGGAGTCTTCACCCACACAGAAACTGAAAGCCGGTTCGATCATTAGCTTCACATCTATGTACTCTAGGCCTGGGGAGACTGAAGAACCAGACTTAGAAATGCATCTTTAACCTTTCTCCTTTCTCAAAATTTGGGTACTTTCGGTTATATAACTTGCTTCTGCTTCGTGTCTGTGTGTGTGTATGTGTGCATGTGCCCACATAGGTGTGTGTGTGTCTTACTGAGGACACTTTCTTCTGGTAATGTGTGTTAGTTGCCAGGGATCTGCACATGTGTACATTTCTGGGTGTCATATCCCCCTGCCCAGAGATTTTCTCTCCTTGTGTGGATATATACATGTGAAGGAGGAAGACTGGGACCTCAAGTTGCCTATGTATTTTTAGATAAACTTGTGGGCATCGAAGTGTATGTGGTGTGCTTCTGGACTGTACATATGGTGAGTGGGCCATGTGTACCAGTGTGTACACCTGGGTGTGTGTGTGCTTGCCTGGGAATGTAAGCACACTCTCAGAAGTGATGATTGGGTTGACGTCCCATCTAGGAGAGTGTGGACACGTGTGAGGCGGCTGGCTGTGGGTATGGGGGTATGTGTGTGCACTTTTCAGGCATGGTTGATGTCCCTATCTATGACTTGGGAGGCAAGGTGGAGTTGTCACCTGCTGGAGGGAAGAAATATTTACTTGATCAATTTTGGGGCCCAGAACATGCCTGTCAGAACCTGGTCAATGAGCAGAGAATGTGACCTGGGGCTGCTGAAACAAGAAAAGATAGCAGAAAGGTCAGGAGGGCCAGAGGAACATATAAAAATAGGAGTAGTCAGAGAGGCTACCAGTACCAGGAACACAGAGCAATCATATCAGGAGCAAACTTGAGGGTACTAGAACAGCCCATGGTATGCTGGCTTCTATGAGCTGCCTTGGGCAATGAGGTGAGAGGGACAGCCCAGGTGAAATAGCAGACATGGGCAGGAGACAAAAAGAAGATGCTCTGAAGCCAAGGTACAGAGGAGCATGGTGGGAGAGTGGGCCCTAACAGACAGCAGAAAAGGAAACAGTTTCTGAGGAAAAGGAGAACGCCCCCCTCCCACCCCCAACACCCCATCCACCTCCAAAAGGCTGGGCTCTTCTGCCACCTTCCACTTACCTCAACTTGAGGGTCAAACCTTCATGGACTAGCCTAAGCCAAGCCCTGGAGTCTGTGTGACTGAGAGGTTCACTAGCCAATGGCGGTATGTGTATCAGCTTTGATGATCCGCCTTGGGACAAAGAGCAGTTCTATCTATCTAATGTTTGTAGGGTCTTATTTTGCTTATTGTTTTGTCTTTCCTTTTGCTCCTTAGTACAAGGCAAGGCGAAAGGAGGCAAATAATAACTTTGTCCCATATGACCTGAGAAGTGAGATGGTACCTCCGCAGAGTTCAGAAACAGCCAGCTCCTCTGAACTGCCCTGGGTGCACAGTGAGCGGCAGCTGTGATCAATGTCCTCCCTCAAACTAGGCCGTTCCTCCTCAGCAATGCTGAATACGGATATTCATGAGAATACAAGTCGTGTGTGTGCGTCAGTGTGTGTGCACGCATGTGCACGCGTGTGCACGCGCTCACTGAAAACTGACCAGATGAGGGTTTTAGAGCTTGCAACTGCCTGGCGCATTGTTTAGAGACTTGTTTGCAGATAACCTTGCTTGATTGGCAGGAAAGAGGTGAGGGAGACTGATATTCTGAGAGAGGCACTGTGGGTTTGGCAGAACTGTTCAGAGTCCACATTCATGTGCAGGGCTGGGGCTCAGGACATGTCATGCATCCCCACTCAGAATGCAGCTTGGCCCTGGCACCTGGGTCCTGGCACCTGTGTGAACTGCTTGAGGAAAATCTCAAGGATCATTATTGAGGATCATCTTCTTACTTGGAGGCTACTATGAAGCTCTCTCAGTGAACTTCAAGATTGCTCTTTGGAGACTATAGTGAACAGATAGGACTTGATAGCATCTTGTATCACCCTTTCAAGACTCCCAACACAACAACCGTGGGAATCTTTGCCATGGTGGCTGAGGAGTTCACTAGTGATAATAATGGCTCTGAGTCACAGTAGTTGTTTGTATCAATACACAGAAAACTTCATGTTTATAAATAAAACTTCATGCTTATAAATATTTATGTATGTGTGTGTGTGTGTGTGTGTGTAGTATTAAGAATGTATACCTATATATAGCTGTTACTATAATTTTTATCATATTCACTATCATTATCAGCTTCCTGACTAATGCACTGGAAGTATACTCACAAATGTGAGCACAGGCAACATCTGGATGGTAGGATTAAAGCTAAATGTTTCCCCAAAGCTTCATACTTTTATGGCTCGCGGAAATGTGTGCAATGGACCTAAAGCTTTCCCACAATCATAAAATACAAAAGGCTACAAAGTAAGTTTGATCCTTCCTTGACCATCAAGGCCCATCAGAAGTCTTGACCACTGTGTTGTCTTCATTTTGAACTCCTGTGCTGCTTCTTGTGCACACTACGCTCTTGACACTTCCATGAGCAATCAAATCATTTGGTTTTTTTCTTCTTTTTACTTGCAGCTTCTTGTTATTTAACCTCTCTCATGACAGGAACTGTATTTGTATTAATAATAATTCCTTTGCAGTAGAAACCACTGATTGAATGCCTCTGATGGGCCAGGCACTGTGCCAGAGCAGAAAGGATGAAACCGCAGCCGTGGACATTTGCTGCTTCACCAAAGTGTGTTAATGACTCGCAGTAAGTATGTAATTTGACTGTACATGTTTAGAAAGTTCTATAGCATATAGTGAGAGTCTCTTTGATGTTTAAAATAAGTGGGGTTTGGTCTCTTGTGTGTCTTGGCCGTTTTCCTTCTTTCTATTAATTCATTTTCCTTGTGTTATACAAATGTATTGACCCGAGAGTTACTGACGTGGGAAAAGGAAAATACTCGTCCTGCATCACAGATAGTTTGAGAAGCAGCAGTCTGGGAACTTTGTGGAGATCAGCTGATTTATTTTCCACAATATGCCTACAAAGCAGGAGGCATTAGGCCTGGTATGGTGGTGTACGTGGAGGCAGACACAAGTTAGATGACTTCAGCTAGGTCCCCAAGCTATCGTGTTAGACACCGTGGGTTTGGGACCAGCATGTTCTCACTCAACTTGCATAGTTTATCTCAACTGCTGCTGCTCCATTGGTGCCTGGCACTTGTCTATCTTATCCGGACTTGAGAAGTACTGATTATACAATCCTGGCAGCTACCCTTCACCTCACAGCATCTTATGAACAATGCTGCTTCAGGACCAGCTCCACATCAGCCTTTATTACAGTCGTTGCAGCAGGCCTGGGAGCATCTTGGAGGAGCTAGCTTCTGCAAAGAGGGACATAGTTTCAAGCATGCAAACTAGAGCACTGTTTGAAGGGAAAACAGAGTAGAAGGATACTAAATTTCCATTTGCAGAAGAGCGGGCACCTAAAGGCTTTGATCACCTTTTCTGGGTCAGGACTACTGGAGAGGGTAGAAAGTGGGTCTGTGCCTTAGAGGAGTACCTCTATAAAATAAGCCTCCCTCCACCTCCGTGTCCCCTGTAGCCCCAGCGCCCTCCCTTCTTCCTTTGTTCCTTTCTTCTCATGGAGTCTGAGCTCATTCTCACTGGCTCAGATTGGCCATAAGAGTATTCTCTTCCTGGCATAGGCCTGGACCCTGTGACCTGAGACCCAGTCCTGTGAAAACTTTATCTAGCCTCAGGTTTACCCTGCAGATGGGGCTCCGCCTCACAGAAAAGCTCATTCCCTGGGTCATATCATATGGGATCTTTTGCCAGACAGATTTTGTAGGGAGTGGACATCAGAATGAAGCTGACTGGAGGAAGCCCCATGGAGAACAAAGAGACTGTGAGCCTGCACACGTGTGCGTGCATGTGTGTGTGTGTGTGTGTGTGAGTGCATGTGTGTGTGTCCGCTTGCCCAAGAGTCTAAAGTATAGTGTCTCAAATGGCACAGTGGACAGAGTATGATCAGAGTTGTTAATGTTCCCAGGAAGTTACTGTCCTGGCTTGGACTGGCAACAGGCTTCAGGTAGTAAGGATGCACTAAGAGTCAAGGAGAGGGCAGCTCTGAGGTTCTGGGATGTCTGTTCCACTTGGAGCTGGACCAGCCTTCAGAGGAGGGGTCTGTTTTAAGCAAGTCAAGATCACAGGGGTTCTGCCACTCAGCCTCAGACTTGGAACAGAGCTCCGTTGCTGAAGTAGTAGTGTCATACAAGAAACTAAGGCTGATGCTCTGACATATGTGGCTACTATGTGGTCATTTGGAGCTGCAGTGGTTCACTGGGGAGGCTTGTTACCAGTGTAAGGGGCAGTAAGAGTAACTCTACACTGAGACTTGTCAGTAGGTCTGAGTCTATGGTTATAAGACTGTCTTGAGAGTCAGACTGTTTGGGCTCAAAACTTTTACTCTTCCCATCGTTTGCTAACTGCTCTTGGCCAGTCCACCTGACCAACTTACATAGCACATCTCTAGCTTGTAAAATGGGGATCATGATATAACCTCCATTAGTGAATTGTTTGGAGTATTAGAAATTATTGAGGTGCTCTGAAGTGCATCTGGCACATAATAGATGCTCAACACATATGGGGGTTCAACAAATTGTCAGGTACCTGACCTCAGCTAAGAGGAGTTCAGGCAGGCCAGAAAGCCTCGCTGACCTCTACCCGACCCAGGAACAATATCATTCGCAACTCCTTGTGCAACTCCTCTGTAGGCAAGGGCCATGTAATCCCCTTCCTGTTCAAAGTTACTGCTCCAACAATCCTCTCTGCCTTCCCTGTGCTGTTGGTTCCACTCCTCTCTGCAATGCTACTTCTCCCATCTGAAGTAAATCTTCTCATGACTCTCTCTAGAGTCATACTCCACTAGATGCTGCCCAATTTCTTTGCTCCCCTTTGCAGCAAAACTCCTTTCAAGACTTGTCTATACTCACTGACTCCCCACCTTCCATTCTCTTAAGCCTGCCCAAAGCAGGTTTTATCATCTACTCCTCCCTGAAGCTGCCCTCATCAAGGTTACTAGGGACTTCTGAATTGCTAATTTCAGTGGTCAATTTTCCTCTTATTTCACCTGGCATCAGCATTTTGGGCATAGTTGACCACCGGCTCTCCCTTGATACACTTTGCTTCACGTGGCTCCCGGGACACTACACTCTTAGTGTGTGGTGCAGCTGGCCACTTCTCACTCAGACTCCTCAGCTGGGGCCTCCTTGCCTCCTCTTCTCCCTGATCCCTTTATGCCACAGATCTCTGTCCATGATCTTCTTCTCTTCTGTACATACTCTCACCCCTTAGCCAATCTCAAATAGTCTCATGGCTTTCTAATACCGTATATACAGCTTATTTATACACAACCTTTCAGACACACTCCTGACTTCGGTGCAACTGAATTCCGTGCAACTTCCTTACTCAACCCACATGAGTGTCAAACAGACATCTTAATTCAATATGTCCAGAACTGAATTCTTGATATCCTCCCTCTCCTATAAAGCCTGTTCCAACTAGGGCATCCCTTGTATCAGTTGGCTGCCACACCATTCTACTAGCTGCCTGGACAAAAAACTCTCGAGTCAGCCTCAACTCCTCTCTGACGCTCTACATCTAAACCATCAGGAGTTCTGTTAGATCAGTCTCATAATGTATCCAGAAAGTGAATGGTTCTCATCATGTCTACTGTTACCAGGATGATCCAAACCACCACCATCGTCTCCAGTCTGACTTATAGCAATAGCTTCCTACCTGGGCTTTCTGCTCCCACCCTTGCCTGTTTTCTCTCTATTCTCAACATAGTAAGTAATCAAACTGATCCTTTCAGAAGGTGATTCAGATTGTGCTACTCCTCTGCTCAATCCCTTACTCCCTCCCGCCTTCTGTCCCCTTGACGGTTCACTGCAAACAAGAGCCTAGTTCCTTACAATGGCCTACTAGGCCCTACATGATGTGGGATTTGGTTCATCTCTCTGACCTTATCTCCAATTCTTGTCCTTTATGCTCACTCCACACCAACCACACTGACCTCTCCATCCTTCCCCAAATATGCTAGGCAATGCCAGGACTTGTGCTGCCTGGTCCTTCTGCTTGAACAAGAATTCCTTTATATGTCAGCAAGGCAAACCCCCTCGCCTTCATTTCCTTGGTCAAATGTCTCCCCACCAATGAGGACCACCTGCTTACCCACTGGTATTGAACTGAAGGCTCCCTTTCTTTCCTGGCATGTCCCCTTTGCTTTACCCTGTTCTGATCAGCTCATCACTACTCCTGCCCCCACCAACCACAGAACTTACCACCGTCTAGGTCCAGTATAATCTGTGATTTTGAAGGTTTACCGTCTATTTTCTGCCTTTGTGCAGGAGAGCTCATGATTTGTTCATATATGTTTCTCAGGTGACTGGCACAAGTGGACCCTTGTAAATATATGTAGAGTGAGTGAATGGATGAATTGTTAACCACGGCATCCAAAATAACGTAAACCCAGCTATTTTTGAGAATTCATGGGCTGAGAATGAATCAGGATGATCATTGACTAAAATTTGAATGATCAGAGTTACAGGAGGGATTTTAGGCACTTCTCATGTGTGGCCCATTTTGAGATAACATTTGCAAGGGCTTCCCTGGTGGCTCAAACAGTAAAGAATCTGCCTGAAATACAGGAGACTCCAGTTCAATCCCTGGGTCGGGAAGATGGCTTGGAGAAGGCAGTGGCAACCACTCCAGTATTCTTGCCTGGAGAATTCCACGGACAGAGGAGCCTGGTGGTCTTACAGTTCACGGGGTCCCAAAGAGTCGGACATGACTGATCAACTAACACACTGTGTTACAGTTCCTATAACACATTGACACAGGAACTGAGGCACAAGCTGACCAGTCAAGAAGTGGGCCTGATTTTCACCAGCTATTGGTGGACTCTACCTTCTCCCCCAAGTCACCTTATGTGAGTTTTATGCCTGTTGGGTGATGAGCAGTACAAGCCCAGAGTCCACTTTTCCTCCCCAAACCTGTTCTCCAAACCCTGGATTGCTCCAGAGTTATTCTTGTATAGCTTCGGATGAGCTGAGACTCTTCTTTTGTGCAAGTGTCCTCACACAGATTTTCAAAAAATTCCATTAGCTCTTTGATGTTTACCCATTTCATGGCCTGCAAGGCCTAGAGTAACCTGTGAACCAGTCTCAGTACATCTTCATACAAATCATCTTTCTCCACTGCCTCCATGACTCCAAAATCATTTCCTTCAAAAAGCTGGATTTCTATGCTTCTACCAAACGAAAGAGACAAGAGGGATCCTGACTGCTTCCCATCTCACAAGGGTGAATGTGAGCCCCGGCAGAATCCACACCTGTCTTTCACCATGACCGTGGTCTGCTGTGCACCTGACTGATGAGGCCAGGGCCATAACACTGGGCCCAGGGAGAATGTCCTCCAAAGACAGCCTTTTTTTTTTTTTTTTTCCATGTGCAGATACTCACTGCTTGCAGTGTCTACTCCGGGCACTCTATCCTGCTCAAGTTAAGAAGCCCTCCTGGTCTCTTTTCCCTTTCAGGTTGGGAACAGCATCAGTGAGCAATGTTGCGGGCCAAGAAAGGATGCAGCTTGGTTTGTCCACTGTGTGACAGCCAGGACCTAGCATTCGAGGATTTATGGAGTGTTCAGTGTGGCGAAGTTTATGAGCAATGCATTGTGCCAGGGAAGACACAATTGTTTTGGATGAAAATACTCATTCTACACATAGCAATGCCTCAAAGATACCTGGCAGTTGGGGTCACAACAAATGAGAGTAAGTGGGTGCTCACAGCTACTTCCCAAATGGCTTCTTACTTTCCTGTGCCTCCTCCCTCTACTCCAGCATGCTCCTTCTCACTTTTACCCTGGGTTGTGGTGAAGTCTGAAGACAAAAGACTTCCCCAAGGCTGGGTGGAGCCCCAGGTGTCCTGGTGATGATGCAGCCTGTCTGCCATTTTCATGGAACAGTCTGGGCTTTAGACCTGGCCCATGCTGGGTCATTTGCAGGGCAGTCACTGACCAACCAGGTTTCCCTAGCAACTTGCTTCTGGTAACTGATCCCAAGTTTCTTCCTCCGTAAACTTGTCCTAGTGGCACCTGCCTTGCCAGACTGTTGCAAAAGTTAGAGACAATCTATGAAAACAGCAATCAAAGTTCCTGGCATAATTTAGGCACTCAGGAAATGGCAGCTGCCCCTCTCGCCATGCATGGAGGACTTCTGGGCTCATTACCTGTGAGTTCCCTGAACGGCTAGATTTTCCTAGGACCCAGAAATTCAATCCACTTCAGAGGCATCTTGGCAGCTGAAAGTGCAGTTTCTCCACTCACTTTGTGGAGACTCCATTGGGGAGGGGTAGGCTTAGGTTGCTGATTTATGAACACAGAGCGAGAGGCTCCCAGACTGTGTCCTATCTGGATACTGCTCAAAGCTGAAAGAATTCACATAACTGAAAAAATGAGTAGTCTCTTTTGCTCATCACCTTCCAGAGGCCCCTTTCCCTGCCTCTCCCTCAGCATTGTCATTCATTTCATAGCCAACAGAAATCCTGCCCTTGTTCAGTGTTCACCTGAGCAAATGCAGATTAACTCTGCAGTACCAATGTAGTGTGTTGGGGATAGGGAGGGGTGGGAGACTCACTAAACTTCCAGGCCAAGGCGGGGACTGAGCCTGGGCCATTTGTTGCTCCCTTACTGGGCTGGGGAAGCTCACCCATTCCTTGGCACAGCCCCAGGGAGCCTCCTACCCAAGACCTTTCAGGATTCCAGCAATCATATCTCTTATAGTACAGCTTGTGGTGTACTCCCACTCTTTTTTCTCCTTTTTTCCTGGGCACTGCTGATTCCCTGGCTGAATTCAGCTTCTTGGCCCATACTTGCAAACAGCCATTTTAGACAACTGGATGATTATTCCCACCAGGGCCAAAGAAAACGTGGACTCAGACAGGTTTTGGAAGGACACTATTTCTTTCCCTGAGCGAGCTGGCACTTCCTGCAAAACAGGGATGGTGCTGGTGTCACTGACCTGACAGAAATAATGTGTGGCAAGCCCCAAGTACAAAGGAGATGCTCAACAAATCTTTGCCCTGCACATTTTCCCACTTACTAGTTGACTAACCTGGAGCTGACTGACATCTATGGGTCCCTTCCTGTAAAAGGGGGAAGGTTTAAGTCAGCCTTGCTGCCCAAAGCATTGGAGGCTACAGTTGGGGTTACTGAGGACTGTCCCACTGAGTTCACACGTTTCTTTTGAAGACAGTGACTTTGTGAGCACATTGGCAGGCAGAGAAGGACAGCAGGGTGGCCTATAGGGAAACACTCTGGATTTGCTGGGAGTGGACAGGGGGTCTTGTCTAGCATCTGTCACTTGTTACCTCTGTGGTTCTAGACCGGAAAGTCATTCAGCAATCTGAACCTCAGATTTACACCTTGTCTACCTCTGGAGCCACTATGGACAAATATGGCCCCTCCAGGCCCCAAAACATGCCTTTTGATCTTCTGAAGCCCAAGTGCCTGTTACACTGCCTGAATCATAGAGGTTCCCACTATTTTCTCGTTTGCTGAATGAATTTTGGAGCTGCTGAGGGGTCATGCTTCCTACTTTTGTCTTTGCCAGCAGGCTGATGTCTGTGGGTCCCTAGGCCTTTGCCAGAAAGTCATTCGCTAGCTTACCCTGGCCGCAGTGACTTTACCTTGCACACAGGTGGAAGCAGGGTAAGTCTGCCTGAGGCAAAGAAAGAAGTGCCTTGGCCACTCTTGTGTGTGTGACAGCTGCTCCCTCTGAGACCCAGGAGGCTAGGTGAGTGCTCCCTATTAGGGGACTTAGTTCTTACTGTGTTTAGCTCCCTGGGTAGTGTGGTTGTCCTTGGGGGTGGCCAGACCTTCTTATGCATGTAGCTGATTTGAATATGAGGGATGACTCCCACCTCTCCAGATGTACTGCAGGGCAAGGCAGAGGATTCAGAAGCCCCTAGTGATAGAATGGATGGGAAGAGTATTGAACTCCTTAGCAGAGTGAGGAAAGAAAGTGTGAAAGCTCCGGAAGTGGAAAGAAATCTGATACCACAAGACTTCCTACACCATGGGCCACCAAGCCAGGTAGCCCTCTGGACTTAATACACTGGCTGAAGGAGAGAATCAAAGTGCTAACTCTGCCCTACTGCTCCCCTCCCCTGCCAACACACACACACACACACACACACATACACACATTTAAAACAACTTGTGTACCTTAACAACATAGCTCCTCAGAGAGGTACCAGTTCACCTTTCAGAGAGCCCACAGATTGACTCCTTTCTTTGGTTTGTAGAAGCTCTGCTTTTAAGAAGCCTTTTTCTTTTCATTATTCTAGGATTATTATTAACTATTTTTGGCCTCATTAAAATTAGTCATAACTCCCACCCTTTGGGAATCTAGCCCCTCCTCCTCTCTTCCCCATCTCATTCATTCCTTTTTCTCCACTTTCCCCATGACATGACCCTAATATGAATCTTTGCTCAGTTGCTCAGTCGTATCTGAGTCTTTGCAACCCCATGGACTATAGCCTGCCAGGCTCCTCTGTCCATGGGATTCTCTAGGCAAGAATACTGGAGTGGGTAGCCATTCCCTTCTCCAGGGGATCTTCTCCACCCATGGACCGAACCCAGGTCTCCTGCACTGCCAGCAGATTCTTTGTGGTCTGAGCCACTGGGGAAGAATTTGTTTCTTCCCCAACGTTCACGCTGCCTTTAGTGCCTCAATATTTACTCCTTTCCCCATCTCCAATATTACTTTCAGACCTCAGGTTTTCACTAACCAAGAAGTTTCTGACAGTCCAATCTTCAATTTCTGTAGTACCATTCATTGTCCTTTTGCCTGCCACCACCCCTTTCCCCTCTGCCCTCTCAAACTGATTAAAATGCATTTTCTATTTCCACAGCACCCTGTGATGTGTCCTTCCCTTTGCCATTGCCCCTTCCCACAAGGTGGATTAAGTTTCAAAAAAATACCTAATACACAATATTTTCATAGTATGCTATAATGCCCCTTTCAGGCTCCCTCAAGCTTATTTAAGCATCTCTTGGATTTTCATAGCACCCTATGATTCCCTCTTTCCTGTTCTACCCTCCAATAGAGGTCACATAAACTTTTCTACATTTTCATGGTACCCTATGCTCACTCCTTATTACAGCGTTTACCACACTGCCAGTTTACAAATTCTCTCTCACATAATCTAGAACATTCTTTAGAACTGAGAGATGTGCCTCATGAGTATTCCCAGAACCTACATTGGTGCCTCACCCATAACTCATGGCCAATAATTGGACAAAGTGTCCTCATCACTAAGCTTTTATTTTTTTTCTATTTTCTGCAGTAATTATACAAAGTCAAAATGGTTGTCTATATTCTTTACACAACAGGAGACACAGGTTTCAGAAAGGTAGGACATAAAATAATTCTTTCATTCTTCTCTCACAATTTACCGGTTATATCATTACTTTTAAGAGCAGTCTATTTTAATGATAGAAAATATGTGCCCGATCATAGAATATAATGGATAGACTTCATTTTAAAACGTTAGCAAAACTGTTATACTAAATCTCAATGACAGAAAATAAAGGAAAATATCTTTTCTTCAATCATATTTTAAAACATATTGTGATCTTAATCAACACTGTATTAAACGGAATAAAATTTACAATGTCTAAAGAAAACGTTCTATTTCTCAAACAATTTGTTGATCACAAGTACGAAATACAGTGCCCCCTCCCCATTATATTCAACTCATGACCCAAATGATCAACCTCTTGGGGAGTACCTTTGAAGCTCTTTCAAACCTCTCTCATGTGTGTGCTGCATATTTCCCTAAGGAGCAGAATAACCTCTCGCACCTGAATTGAGGATAGCCTCAACTTCTGCATCATCATCAGAATCCCAATCGTAATTACATGGCCAGTCCTTGGAGCACCGGTTACGCACCCTTGCCACAAAGTGCATGACTTTCAGCTTGCTTGATTCCACGTGTGCTCTAGGTCCCCAGAAGAACTCGTACTCCACGGGGCTGCTACGGGGCACCGGCTTATAAATCAGGTACCCTCTGCGCACAAACTCTTCTGTAACGACCTTCTTTGGATCTCCAAAGATGCTGTGCTGCTGGCCAGGCTGCATCCCCAACTTTCCTAGCACTTTCCAGACCAGGGCCTCCTTGGCGCTGTTGCCCATGATGAAGATGAGGGCTAATATAGACATCAGGAGACTTTTCTTGGTGCCTTGAAAGTTGCTCCGGGCTACCGAGGGCTTCTGCGCTTGAGCAATGCTCAAGGATTCCTCAGGAGTAGTGGAGGTCTCCTCTGGAGTGTTTGGGTCTTCCTCTGGGCAGCTCAGGTCGTCCTCCGGGGTGCTCGAGCCCACAGAGGCGGCCATCGGGGTCTCAGAGGTTTCTGAGGCCTGAATCTTACGACTGTTGCGGTTCTCCTCTGCGGCCCTTGCATTACGGCGACGCCGGCTCTTTCGTCCCCGGGGCATGTCTTCTACTAAGGGCACGGAGTCTATAGCAATCCTAGAGTAAGACGCCTGCGGAAAGCAGCTATCTTTACCTTAAAGGGGGGCCGCCGCTGAAGCCACCAACATAAGTAGTCTTTGTAACAACAAGCGAGACGTTCTCAGCAAACAAGCTAACACCCACGTAAGCCAACTTGCCGGAGCAACAGCCCCCAGCACTCGCCCCAGCAGCAAAGCCCGAGAATGCAAAGCTGAATTGACTCCGCCGAACCTGCCACGCAATCTCCAAACTCGAAAAGGAAGTGGGCGGTTCGTTCAGGCAGACTTCCGCTGTCAGATAGAAGAACGGACAAGCCAAGGCAGGGGTGGGACTAAGGCAGAAAAGATGATTTGGGATTGGCGAGGGCTGGGGTATGCAACGAGAAATAAATAGATTAGTGTTCCTTCATTTTTCAGTCTTGTACGAGATTGGTTGGCAGGTCTTGGGAAAGAGTGTGTATCTACTCCATTTTCAGGCTGAAGGTGTATATGAGACAGTGTGGGAGGCGCATGAGTGTATTCTTGGAAGGAATCAGCTACTCCCAGCTCTCCTTTCCTGTCTTGGAAAGTGTCTGTAATTCCAGGTGCAGAGCCTTTAAAGTGTTATATATTCATGAGGTTATTAAGCAGGGCACTGACAGAATCAGACTTGCATTTGTACAGCCACAAAGGAGCAGACGATTGTCTGGCAGGTCGTTTAGGAAGTATTTAGAGTTAAGAAGCAAGAGAGAATGAAAATGAGCCTTAAGGTGGTTGCCATGGGGATGGAAAAACAGACATTTTAAAGGTGCTCATTGGCAGGCTTTAGAGACTGGATGAAAGTGGTGAATACGGAGTGGGTGGTGGAGTTCAGGTTGGCGCCAAGGTTTCTTTGCTCCCGTCTATCTGAATACCTGACTTCTCTTTCTTTCATTCTATTATCCAAATATAATTCAAAACCTACTCTGAATTGTATCCATTTCAGGTCACTGAAACAGTGGCTCACTGTTTCCTCTGCATGAATTGCCTTTTCTCTCATCTCCAACTACCTAAATTCCAACTGCTTGCTCAGAGGCCTCTTCCTCCATGAAGCTCCTCTTCATCTGTGCAAAAGAGCAATGAACCCGTTTTTCCTCTCTATAGCAAACACTCCGTACCTTACTTACGTCTTTCCAAGGACATTATTTTGCACAAGTCACTTGACTTCTCTAAGCCTCCATTGCCTCATCTATAAATAGGGTTAATTAAAGTACCAGTGGTCTCATAAGGTTGTGAGAATTAAATGAGATAATAAACACAAAGCCCTTATCACACAAAAAGCACAGCCTTTGTCTCTCTGAACGTGTTTCAAGCAGTATGTGAGAGCAGAATTTGATAAACAAATGAACGTTGAAGGAATACACGACAAGGAAGATTTTGCCCATGTTTTCACTTGAACTTTTTAAAAGGAAATGAATATTTATAACTGTATGTCTGGAAGAGATTAAATATTTGTTTGACAGTATTTCAGATTGTAATCACAATGTGGGAAGGGACCCTAACTCTCCCCCTGATATGCCCTAGCCCTTGATAGAGTTGGTAGAATAAGTTATGACTTCACCCAGTGAATAAATTCATGAGTGGGAAAGTGTGTCCCTTTAAGAAAGCAGAATTGCCAACTGCATCTCACCCAGCAAGGTCCAGTCCTCTGTATATGTGTAGAAAGGGAATGCCTGGTATTGAAGAACAAGCATTAAACCCAGACATGGGAATGTGAGTTCTGGCCCAGTACCTGTCACTTACAAGCTTCATGAGTTTACCCAACATCTGTGTTCTGTGACTTGCCCTCTGAACAAGCAGGAAAGGTAATTGCTGTTGCTTTGGATGTGAGGCTTCTTGTCAGGCTCTCTGCAAATCCAACAGCATATACGGGTGACCCTGAGTTAAAGCAGTTTTCTCTGAGTTCAGATGTTTCTTCTTTGTATGTTTTCTATTCATTTGTTTTGTGTTTGCAATTTGTGAATCTGTGTGACCAGAGTATTACAAAACCACCCATATTGTTTCAAATAGCTTCTCCATTCTGATGTTCTTGTTGTTCACTCAGTCATGTCTAACCCTTTGCTACCTCATGGACTGAAGCACGCCAAGCTTCCCTGACCTTTGCTAATTCCCAGAGTTTGCTCAAATTCATGTCCATTGAGCCCATGATGCCATCCAACCATTTCTTCCTCTGTTGCCTACTTCTCCTGCCCTCAATCTTTCACAGCATCAGGGTCTTTTCCAATGAGTCAGCTCTTCACATCAAATGGCCAAAATACTGGGGCTTCAGCATCAGTACTTATAATGAATATTCAGGGTTGATTTCCTTTAGGATGGACTGGTTGGATCTCCTTGTAATCCAAGGGACTCTCAAGAGTCTTCTCCAACACCACAGTTCAAAAGCATCAATTCTTTGGTGCTCACCCTTCTTTATGGTCCAACTCACATTGCTACATCACTACTGGAAAAAACCTAGTATTGACTCTATGGACTTTGTCAGCAAAATGATGGCTTTGCTTTTTAATACACTGTCTATGTTTGTCATAGCTTTTAGTTGAAGGAGCAAGCAACTTTTAAAATCACCATCCACAGTGATTTTGGAGCTCAAGAAAATAAAGTCTGCAAGTGTTTCCATTTTTCCCCCCTCTATTTGCCATGAAGTGATGAGACCAAGATGCCATGATCTTAGTGTTTTTGAATATTGAATTTTAAGCCAGCTTTTCAAATTTTTATTTATTTTTAATTGAAGGATAATTGCTTTACAGAATTGCCTTAGTTTCTACCAAACATCAACATGGATCAGCCATAGGTTTACCCATGTTCCCTCCTACTCTCCTCTTTCACCTTCATCAAGAGGCTCTTTAGTTCCTCTCTGCTTGCTGCCTTTAGGATGGTGTCATATGCATATCTGAGGTTACTTATATTTCTCCATTCTGATGGAAATACAATCCAGCAAACTTATTTTCTTCCAAGAGTCACTTTCTAACTCAAGTTTTCTTTATACCCAGAGCCTACCAAGACCTCCTCTTGGTGAATGCTCTCCATAAGCCAACTTGAGGTGGTGTATGCTTGCTGTTGCATTGCCTTCTGCCAACCAACCAGCTGACTGTGAGGGGGTACCATTTCACTGTCACTATTTAGCTTAGTGAACTTTTGCTCCAACCTGCAACAAGGCAAGGCAACTCTGCACAGCTCCTGGGTAGATAAGAGCCTATGCTTAAGCAGAGCACAAACTCGGGCTGCAGCTCTTAACAGCTTTCCTAAAAGGAACAGGCTTTAGATTGTGAGCTACTCTCAGTGTTCCCAAAAGCTTAAGAAAAATCACGTTTATGTAAGGCAGGCCACGGAGGTTATTAGTCAAGAAGCACAGTGTTTTTAATAGCAAGAATATTGCCAGGCATGATATTAACAGGAGGAAATCATAAAACCGTGCCTTGGGACATTGTGGACTGCAGGTCTGTCTGGAGTAAGTAGCACATGACAAAAGAAGAGCAGTGACTTATGAGGGCCTGAGAAGTACAAAGAGGGGAGGGAGACTAACATTGCTGTGGTAAACTATGTGCCTAAATTATCTCCAAACTGGAAACTTTATAGCAACTTTCAAATACCAGTGAAGCTAGAGAGAGATTAATTCTCCTGTTGAATGTCAGTATTGGGGCTCACACTTTCAGATTTCTAAGTTCCACCTGCTGCCAATAGCATACCTCACAACTGCTCCAATTGAGTGCACATTTGGTGGTATAAGGAGGCTTAACATGAAACAAAGTGTTCTTGATTCCTTGGGATAAGAACAGAAGGGAAAGATGTGAGAAAAGGGACAGATGTGTGGAAGGTCAAGGCAAGGATCCTTACTCACCTTGCTAGATTTTCGATACTTGGCTTCACCTCTTCCAAGCTGTGTCAAGTTCAGCACATTATTTAATCTTCATAGGCCTCAGTTTCTCCATCTATGAACAAGCATATCACAGTGGTATTGGGAAGATTAAAGGGAGATAAGTCATGCAAGATGAGGTAGGTTGATAATTTCCCCCTAGTTCTCAAAGATGTCCACATCTCTATCCCCAGAATCTGTGAATATGCTACCTTATATGGTGAAAGGGAATTTTGCAGGTGTGATTAAGTTCAGGATCTTTAGAGGAGGTTTATCCAGGACCCAAGGTAAACATAGAGTCCTTACAGAAGGAGGACAACAGGGTTAGATTCAGGAAAAGACATAAGGGTGGAAGCAGAGATCAAAGAGGAGAGAAGATGCAACATTCCTGGCCTTGTTGATGGAGGAAAAGCGTATGAGCTTAAGAATGCAGGAGGCCTCTAGAAGCTGGAGCAGACAAGGAAATGGATTCTCCCCTAGAGCCTCCAGAAGGAACATAGACCTGCAGGCACATTTCAGACTTCTGACTCCGAGAACTGTAAAATAATAAATTTGATTGCTTAAGCCATTAAATTTGTAGTGCTTTGTTACATCAGCAAAAGTAAACTAATGCATAAGGCATATGTGTACCTCTCCTTGGGAGTGCCTAGTGAATAAGAACTATGATTACTGTTCAGGTGAATTTATATTATTGCCATATTTTCAGTGAAAGTATTGGGAGGGACTAGAGTGGGTTATGACACTGGACTGGATACCTTGGCAGTAATTCTTGTGGGTGTCAATGCACCCTGTTCTTCCCTGGTGTTAACTAGTAACCATCCTGTTCCATACATTGTCTTGGCTGTAGCCTAAGTTTCCTTAGGCATTGCTCTCACCTGGGTAGATATCACCATAGTCACGTCCTGGCTGTAAGTGCTTGGGGTAAGATAGAGATGGAAATGCAGGGGTCACCCACACCACTCCTAAGCTCTAACTAATCACCTTTCAGTTGCTTGTAGTCCCTGCTCTGATTCTTGCAAGCGCCTTCCAAGGGCAGAGAGGACACTTGGGCCAGTTACTTCATTTACAAAAACCATTGAACAGACTGCAGGCCACTACTACTTGAACAAGTGAGTCTGACCCCATCTGATGGCTCTCTTTCAAGGATTTCTCACTATTTCTAGTCTGTTGAAGAAAAATTTCTCTTAATCATTTCACAGTGTAACTGTGGACTTATTTTACAATTTCTCAGAATTAGGGTTTGTCAGGAAGTCTATAGCATGTGAATCCTACCGTCATGAAACAAAAACCATGTAGTTACTTTTGAGGATTATTTGCTGGGTTTGAGAATAGAACTTTTTACTGCAAATTAGTCACAAACATAGGGATAATAATAAGATTAATATTACAAACATCTGTATTACCAATGCCCTGCTATGTCAGATTTAAAAATTAGGTCCTACGCTGGTCTCATTTTTACATTGCACGCATGCTAAGTTACTTCAGTCGTGTCTGACTCTTTGCGACCCAATGGACTGTAGCCCACCAGCCTCCTCTGTCCATGGGATTCCCCAGGCAGGAATACTGGGGTGGTCTGACACTTCTCCTCCTGGAATCTTCCTGACCTAGGGATTGAACCAGTGTCTCTTATGTCTCCTGCTTTGGCAGGCGAGTTCTTCACCACTGGAGCCACCTGGAAAGCCCCAAGCCTTCATTTTACCTCTTCCCAGATCGACACCACTCTCTCCTTCTTTAGTGGGGTTTGCTGTCATGAATTCAGTAACTATTATATCCAGATTGAGTCGTACATATTTGCTACCTATTTCTGTGTTCATACACATTATATAGGAGTTCTTAAAATGTTTATACAAGTTGGCAGATGTAGCTTGAGGTCCTTTTCATGTTTGTACACTATTTCTGTCAGTATTTGAAATTTATCTTTCTCCGGATGACCCAGAGTTTTTCAGTTTCCTTTTTTTCTTTCCAGAAAAATAAACAAAAAAAGCAGAGCTCTTATCAGTCTTTCTGTACCCGTCCTCTAAGAACACAGCACAGATCTCTAGGGTCACCATTTAAGAGTGGACTTACTGGGTGTATCTGCATGGATGTGTTTAGATAGACCACAAAGTTTCCTACTCCATTTCATTTAAAAAAATAGATCATTCTATATACATTTTTCACTTCATTCTTTTTCCTAATTAGCAACAATATTTACTTGACCTATACCTGTAATTCTTTCATGACGTCCCTTGTAGTAATTTTACCATAATCTCTTCAGTCATCCATCTGTTGGCCTGGTACACTGTGTCTCCTAGTTATTTGTCCCCTCTGCAAGCAATGCTGCAATAACAGTTGAATCACTTGTGCACTGGGATTTTGTTTAAAAGAGTGGTATATCCAATGGAGTATGAGAGGCAAGTTTATGTTCAGGATTTTTGATAAATGATTAAAATCTTACTGCTACTTAAGTCGAAATCAAGGTGGTTTACCACTTTCTCTGAATCTTAAATAGGAAAAAAGATGTGCCTGATTAAATAATTATATGATCTATAAGGGTTCAGTTCAGTTCAGATCAGTTTCTCAGTTATGTCTGACTCTTTGTGACCCCATGAATTGCAGCATGCCAGGCCCCCCATCCATCCATTATCAATTCCTGGAGTTTACTCAAACTCATGTCCATCGAGTTGGTGATGCCATCCAGCCATCTCATCCTCTGTCATCCCCTTCTCTTCCTGCCTCCAATCCCTTCCAGCATCAGGGTCTTTTCCAATGAGTCATCTCTTTGCATGAGGTGGCCAAAGTATTGGAGTTTCAGCTTTGGTATCAGTCCTTCCAAAGAACACACAGGACTGATCTCCTTTAGAATGGACTGGTTGGATCTCCTTGCAGTCCAAGGGACTCTCAAGAGTCTTCTCCAACACCACAGTTCAAAAGCATCAATTCTTCGGCGCTCAGCTTTCTTCACAGTCCAACTCTCATATCCATACATGACCACTGGAAAAACCATAGCCTTGACTAGACGGACCTTTGTTGGCAAAGTAATGTCTCTGCTTTTGAATATGCTATCTAGGTTGGTCATAACTTTCCTTCCAAGGAGTAAGCGTCTTTTACTTTCATGGCTGCAATCACCATCTGCCATGATTTTGGAGCCCAAAAAATAAAGTCTGACACTGTTTCCACTGTTTCCCCATCTATTTGCCATGAAGTGATGGGACCAGATGCCATGATCTTCATTTTCTGAATGTTGAGCTTTAAGCCAGCTTTTTCTCTCTCCTTCTATACTTTCATCAAGAGGCTTTTTAGTTTCTCTTCACTTTCTGCCATAAGGGTGGTGTCATCTGCATATCTGAGGTTGTTGATATTTCTCCCGGCAATCTTGATTCCAGCTTGTGCTTCTTCCAGCCCAGCATTTCTCATGATGTACTCTGTATATAAGTTAAATAAGCAGAGTGACAACATACAGCCGTGATATACTCCTTTTCCTATTTGGAACCAGTCTGTTGCTCCATGTCCAGTTCTAACTGTTGCTTCCTGATGTATAAGGGTGGTTGGATATTATCCCAAAGCCACTAAATTAAATAGCACTGAATCATTTCCAGTGTGGGAATGGTCAGGTCAGATCAGTGATTTAGCAAAGCTTCTTTGGCTGCAGTGTGGAGAATAGATTCTGAGAGAGGTGGGAGTGGTGGATGGAAGACCATATTAGAGGCTGTTGCTTTCATCTTGACTAATGATATTGGTACTTGAAAAAGAGTGTTGGTAGTGAAGATGGAGAGAAGGGAATGGACACCAGAGTGATCTGAAGACCAAATCAGCAAGTCTTGAAGATATCTTGGAGCTGGTTAGTGAGAGGAATAAACAGGGTAAGTGAGCCTCCCAGTTTTCTAGTTTGGGTAAGTGATGATATTAGGGATGCAGGAGGAGAAGCAGATTGGCTGTCTTGCTCTTTTTTTTTTTTTTTTTTAGGTGCCTTGGCCTTTTAGGAGAAGAGGGGAAGGGCTTTGTTAGGTTTAGTAGGATCATTGAATTTCAGATGGCTGCAGAAACCTCACTATTGCTCAGCCTCTCCCAGCATACTGGTTATTGTGGGAAGACTAGATATCATCCTTGGCATTTGTGCCTTGGAGGAAATTCTCTTGGTTTTCCTTGGTGAGTCAGCTGCTAAAGAATCCACCTGCAATGTGGGAGACCTGGGTTTGATCCCTGGGTTGGGGAAATCCCCCAGAGAAGGGAACAGCTACCCACTCCAGTATTCTGGCTTGGAGAATTCCATGACTGTATAGTCCATGGGGTCACAAAGAGTCAGACATGACTGAATGACTTTCACTTTATACATGGCTTCCCTGATAGCTCAGTTGGTAAAGAATCCGCCTGCAAGGCAGGAGACCCTGGTTCAATTCCTGGGTTGGGAAGATTTGCTGGAGAAAGGAAAGTCTACTCACTCCAGTATTTTGGCCTAGAAAATTCCACGGACTGTATAGTCCATGGGGTCACAAAGAGTAGGATATGACTGAATGACTTTCACTTCACTTTAAGCAACGATAAGTCCATACTGGCTTTCCTACACTTTTCTCAGAATCACAATTCCCCCTGCCCCAAAACTCAAAGTACATCTGTTAGTTGACTCTGTATCATCACAGGAGTGATGGTGCAGCCTAAAATTCTTCCTGAGGTTCTGAGAGGTCTACAGTGTGCCTACTCATCTCAAGTGACATCAGTGGTAGTCTGAACAAAAGGTGCCAAGTATCACATCCATGAAATCAGTCTATGTGCTCTTGTGAGCCCTAGGTGAATGCCACTGGTGGACTTTAGGGTGCCTCCTTGGTTACTCCTGGACATACACAAACATTTTCTTATTGGGAATTCCCCCCTTTGTGCTTTCTGTTTAAGGGAAGGAATGACTCTGAGGGATAGGTGGAATATTTGTCTCTGGAAAATAACCTAAGTATGCAGTCATGTTAAAATTCCGTCAGATGTTAATTGAAATGTCACGATTCTTAGGCAATTAACAACTGTAGCATTTATTTTCTCAAAATATATCCTAGATTCAGCATATTATTCATAATGTCAATAATAAGCTTTTTATTGACATTTTGAATAATAATATGCTGGATCTAAGATATAGTATTCTTGTCTGGGAAATCCTATGGACAGAGGAGCCTGGAGGTCTATGGTCCAGGGAGTCACAAAGAGTCAGACATGACTGAGTGACTGAGCACAATTACAAATAACTTCCTTCTTCTGTTTTTATTGTGAATTATCTCAAAATTAAATTTAATTATTCAGTCTTATTAGGACAGGGGTCCCCAGCCTCCAGGATTTAATGCCTGATGACCTGAGGTGGAATTGATGTGATAATAATAGAAATAAAGTCCACAATAAATGTAATGTGCTTGAATTATCCTGAATCCAACATCCTTGACCCCACCGTCCATGGAAAATTTGTTTTTCATGAAACTGGTCCTTGGTGGCAGAATGGTTGGGGAGTGCTGCATTAAGATGCTCAGTGTAGATACGAGGCATCTGAGGTATCTGAGGCCTGATATCAAATCCTTGACAGGTGATAGAGTCAGGACTTTTGACCCAATTCCCTGATCCCACTGATATTTTCATTTTCTCCTCAGAGTCATTAAATGAGTTTGTTTCTGTTACCACATCCTTACAGGGTTTCTTATTGAGATTTATGTAGAAAGAGAATGACGCATTCTCTGATTTTATGCCACTTCCATCCTTCTTATCCAACTTTATCTTGCATGTTCAGTTCAGTTCAGTCACTCAGTCGTGTCCGACTCTTTGTGACCCATGAATCACAGCACGCCAGGCCTCCCTGTCCATCACCAACTCCTGGAGTTCACTCAGACTCACGTCCATCAAGTCAGTGATGCCATCCAGCCATCTCATCCTCTGTCGTCCCCTTCTCCTCCTGCCCCCAATCCCTCCCAGCATCAGAGTCTTTTCCAATGAGTCAACTCTTCGCATGAGGTGGCCAAAGTACTGGAGTTTCAGCTTCAGCATCATTCCTTCCAAAGAAATCTCAGGGCTGATCTCCTTCAGAATGGACTGGTTGGATCTCCTTGCCGTCCAAGGGACTCTCAAGAGTCTTCTCCAACATCACAGTTCAAAAGCATCAATTCTTTGGTGCTCAGCCTTCTTCACAGTCCAACTCTCACATCCGTACATGACCAATAATGTCTCTGCTTTTCAATATGCTATCTAGGTTGCTCATAACTATTCTTCCAAGCACTAAGCATCTTTTAATTTCATGGCTGCAGTCACCATCTGCAGTGATTTTGGAGCCCCCCAAAATAAAATCTGACACTGTTTCCACTGTTTCCCCATCTATTTCCCATGAAGTGATGGAACCAGATGCCATGATCTTCGTTTTCTGAATGTTGAGCTTTAAGCCAACTTTTTCATTCTCCACTTTCACTTTCATCAAGAGGCTTTTTAGTTTGTCTTCACTTTCTACCATAACGGTGATGTCATCTGCATATCTGAGGTTATTGATATTTCTCCCAGCAATCTTGATTCCAGCATGTGTTTCTTCCAGTCCAGCATTTCTCATGATGTACTCTGCATATAAGTTCAATAAGCAGGGTGACAATATACAGCCTTGATGTACTCCTTTTCCTATTTGGAACCAGTCTGTTCCATGTCCAGTTCTAACCTTTGCTTCCTGACCCGCATACAGATTTCACAAGGGGCAGATCAGGTGGTCTGGTATTCCCATCTCTTTCAGAATTTTCCACAGTTTATTGTGATCCACACAGTCAAAGGCTTTGGCATAGTCAATAAAGCAGAAATCGATGTTTTTATGGAACTCTCTTGCTTTTTCCATGATCCAGTGGATGTTGGCAACTTGATCTCTGGTTCCTCTGCCTTTTCTAAAACCAGCTTGAACATCAGGAAGTTCACGGTTCACGTATTGTTGAAGCCTGGCTTGCATGTAGACATAGGAAATTCCTCTGAAGTGTGGGTCCCCACTCATTTTTCACCACCAGGCTAAATTCTTCAGATGTTGCATCTGGCCTCTTGCTGGCTCAATGGGGCCTGGTAGTCCATGGAAAGTCCTCTAAAAGTGAGACTTGATGTACCGAATGAATGAATGTATAAATGAGGTAACTTGCCTTCCTACCTCAGCATCCCTAGCTGGAGCCATACTGTGCTTGACATTCAGATCCCAGAATACCTAGGTCGTGATCTTGTCCTGGCCTTGGGGAGACCTTGCAGACTCAGCCTCCAGTGTGTATGCACACCTGTGCACACACAGGCTTGTAGTTGTCCACCCATTTACAGCTGGAATCAAGATTGCTGGCAGAAATATCAATAACCTCAGATATGCAGATGACACCGCCCTTATAGCAGAAAGTGAAGAGGAACTATAAAACCTTTTGATGAAAGTGAAAGAGGAGAGTGAAAAAGTTGGCTTAAAGCTCAACATTCAGAAAACGAAGCTCATGGCATCTGGTCCCATCACTTCATAGGAAATAGATGGGGAAACAGTGGAAACAGTGTCAGACTTTATTTTGGGGGGGCTCCAAAATCACTGCAGATGGTGACTGCAGCCATGAAATTAAAAGACGCTTACTCCTTGGAAGGAAAGTTATGACCAACCTAGATAGCATATTCAAAAGCAGAGACATTACTTTGCCAACAAAGGTCCGTCTAGTCAAGGCTATGGTTTTTCCAGTGGTCATGTATGGATGTGAGAGTTGGACTGTGAAGAAAGCTGAGCGCCGAAGAATTGATGCTTTTGAACTGTGGTGTTGGAGAAGACTCTTGAGAGTCCCTTGGACTGCAAAGAGATCCAACCAGTCTATTCTATAGGAGATCAGTCCTGAGTGTTCATTGGAAGGAATGATGCTAAAGCTTAAACTCCAATACTTTGGCCACCTCATGTGAAGAGTTGACCCATTGGAAAAGACCCTGATGCTGGGAGGGATTGGGGGCAGGAGGAGAAGGGGACGACGGAGGATGAGATGGCTGGATGGCATCACCGACTCGATGGACGTGAGTTTGAGTGAACTCCGGGAGTTGGTGACGGGGAGGCCTGGCGTGGTGAGATTCATGGGATCACAAAGAGTCGGACATGACTGAGCGACTGAACTGAACTGAACTGAACTTACAGATGCACGCTTACCGTGACATTTCTATTTCTGTGTAGTTTCCAAGATTGGTCCCTCTGGTTTAAGTCATCAACTTAGAACCTATCTGGTCAGGACTTTGACATACATTGTCTCATTTAATCCTCAGAACTTTCTTTAAAGTTGAGCACTGTCATTTATGTCTTATAGGTGTGGAAGTCTCACTTCTTACATAGGTAAGAAGCATGGATACAGAGGAGGAATGGGTTAAGGTATCTCTAATAATTGTAATCATTTCTTGAATAGCTTCTCTGTGCCAGCCATTTTGCATACATTATTTTACTTAATACTAATAGTAGCCCTATAAAGTAGTTAATATTATGCCCATTATTCTGCAGATGAGGCATGCTAGACATACAGGAGTATACGACATACTCAACATCAGAGTTAAATTGTCTGGTCTGGGTTTGAGCCGAGGTTTGTCTGGTATTATAGACCAAATCCTTATCACAGTACTAGGACTGAGGCATGGGAGCAGTCTAAAGGATCAAGGACTGGTTGTGTAAAGGATTGGATGGTAACAAGCAACTGAGCGAATCCCAGGTAAGCATAACCCCTCTCCTTACCTCAGAGTGCTCAGAATTCTGGACAGATCTTAGGCTGGATCTTATCTGCAGGCCAGTTTCATCTATTCCACTGTTGCCAGCAGTTAAAAGTTTCTGACTTTTATAAGTTTAGTAGCCTAGGTGTTATAAAAATACTCCACTTCCTTGTTAAAATATATTCTCTTTTAGACTTCGTTGCTATATGTAATCTCTGATGTTCTAGTCCCTGAAAACATTGTTATGAAGAAATACCCCTGGACAGCACTTATATAGGCATCAGGGCCAATGTGGTTCCATTCCCTCAATGACCAGAGAAGCAAAGCATTGGATAGGCAATTAAATGTAATACACTGAGCAAAGAGCAGTACAGAGAAATCAAGAGACTTTCAAACTTGGTCAAGAATGTAAAGTGTGGTTTTAAACAGGTAAATGAATCATATCAGACTCTGTTCATCAAGTATGGAATTTTTGGATTAGGGCTGCCTAATAATAGGACATAATACTAATTAGGATTTTCTTATAGTAGTTCAGGTATATCAGGATGAGGCAGGTTATGATGGTATAACAAATGCCTCTCAAATGTCAGTATCTTTAAACAATATATAAATGTCTTATGCCCATGTTATATGTCTACTTTTAGTGGGAAGGGTGGTATTTTTCAACATTTTTCTCACTTAGGGTCGTTTGCTGAGAGAATCTCACTAGTGTAATTTTGCAGGTTATTGTGTCAGACATAAAAGGAATGTGATACCTAATGCCCCATTTCTAAAAGTCTTCTCTCCAGAAGTGACACAAATCACTTTTGATCAGGTTTCATATGAAATCTTTTCATGCAGCCTTCTCTAACTCTAAGTGCTACTGAAGTGCAATTCTATCAGATTCAGGAATTAGAGTCTAATGTATTTAGTGGACAGAATTTTCATCTACCAGTCAGGCAATAGAAGATGATTAGCTTATGTAGCTGGTTATTTAGGTGTTTCAACACTGTTGATAATATTTTCACCTCCATACATTGCTTTCTGCTGTCCTCTATTGTGTCCTCTTTTCAATCTCTGAACTACTTCTTTGGTGTCCTCAGTTTTAATGAAATATAATTGACATATATCATTGTGTAAGTTTAAAGTATACAATACATTTGATTAGATATGTCTAAATATTGCAATATTATATAAGCACTTATATATTATAATATTTGATGATGATTATATAGTATTACCTAACACTTCTTTCCCATCATATAATCATCATTCCCTTCTGATGTGGGGACTTAAGATCTATTCTTTAAGAGTTTGCAGTCAAGGTGGTGGGTAGGAAGACCCTGAGCTCACCTTCTACCATGGGCACACTAACAACTATTTACAGATCAAGGATTGATGATAAAGCCTGAAATCTAGCAGAAAAGATCTATAACTAAAGCTATAAAGGTGGAACCATAATTGCCGGGAGCCAGCACGAGAGATCCCACCCATGATAAAGGTCATGAGGAAGAGGCCTGACAGGCAAAGGTGAGTCAGAACTCAAGGGACCCCCGGACCTGCTCGAACATCTACCCCAAAACCAGAATTTGCCTGTCCTGCTATTTTTCACTAACTCCTCTGTTGCCAATGGGGGGCTGGTCCCCAGTACATAATGAAATGGGTAGGAGGGAAGGAGTTAATAATAATCAAGTTGACATAATCAAGACCCACAAATGAGAGGATAATTAAAATGACAGAAGTTCTCCACAAGGATCGAGGAACCTGAGTCCCACACTGGGCACCCCAGCCCAGGGGTCTTGTACCTGAAAGATGAACCCCCAGAACAATTGCATTTGAAGGCCAGTAGAGTTTAATTTTGGAAGACCCACAGGGTTGTGGAGGGGCTTCTCAGGTGGCTCAGTGGTAAAGAATCTGCCTGCCAATGCAGGAGCCACAGAAGTGAGTTCAATCCCTGGGTCAGGAAGATCTCTTGGAAGAGGAAATGGCAACCCACTCCAGATTCTTGCCTGGAGAATCCCATGGACAGAAGAGCCTGCTGGACTACAGTCCATGGGGTCTCAAAGAATCGGATATTTCTGAGTGACTGAGCATGCACATATAAGGCTCCATAGATAATAGAAACTCCACTATTAAAGGACATACACAATATCTCACGTGCTTTAGGAGCCAGAAAAGAAGCAATAATTTGGAAAGATTGTAGTTTAGGCCCACCTGCTGTTTTTGGAGAGTCTTGCCTAGAAGCAACATACAACTGGACATAGACACTAGTAGGGACATAGACAGTGGTGGCAGCCAATTTTGGGAGCTTGTTGTACCAAGTGGATGCTGGGATTAGCAAGGGCCGTTTTGGATTCCTTCCTTCAATTTATTAGCACTGGAACCTGACTCCACCAATAAGCTTGTTTGCATCAGTACCTAAATGCCTCAGACCAGGCAACTAGCTAGGAGGTAACACAGCCTTACTCATCTACAGGACCACTACTTTAAGATCCCTTGATGCCTCAGCTGAATGAGACATAGTAATTTCCATCAGAGGGCCCAGAACCTAGCCCTGCACACCAGTGGGCCAGCACTAGCCCTGAGACCAGCCTCACCTGTTAGTTAACAAGTACCAGCCCCAGGATTCCCTGGGCCAAGGCCCAATCCAATAATAGGCCAATACCAACTCTGGAACATCTTGGGTCCCTTAGGCAGCTGTTTTGGCATCTTGTTTCACCCATCAGGGAACTGATACAAGTTTTGGAACATCCCAAGGCCCTCAGCCAGCTGTGTCAACAACTAGCTCCACCAACAAGCATGACAATACCAGCTTTGGGACTCCAGAGTCCTGTAGACAGAGACCCTGGGACATGGTTCAGTCTACCAGTAAGTGAATACTATCCCTAGGACCCCCTAGTCCCTGTCCACCATTAGGCTGACACTAGCTTCCAGATACCCTGGACCAATTCAGACACACAGAGATCAAGACCCACCCACCCATGAACTGTTATCAGTTTTGGGACATACCAGATCATGCAGCCAGTGATGTCAGAAAGCACATCCATCCACTAACAGAACAACCCTAGGCTCAGGACCCCTGGTCCCACAACCACCCAATTAAGAAGCCAGCTCTTCTCACCAGTGGGCCAGCACTAGCCCTGGAGTCTCTTGGCTCCACAGCCAGCTCCTTTGTGACCTGAGTTGTCCTACCAATGGCCAGCAGCCTCTGCACAATTTAGGGCCTGACAACCAACCAGACCAGGGGCCAACCATGCATACCACAGTCTCAACAATAGTCAGCCCACTAAATAAAGTGGCCCACACAGCCCACATAGGGAGAAGACCAAGAGCATACAGCTCTGGTGACCAGAGGAGACTGCACTATTGGGATACCTAGAATGTCTCCTAAAAAATCCACTTCTCCAAGATCAGAAGAGTAACCAACCCACTAAATACATATAAATAAAAACAGAAAATTTGGAAAAATGAGGCAACAGAGTAGTATGTTCCAAATGAAGAAACAAGATAACCCCCCAGTAGAAGAACTAAGTAAAGTGGAGATAATCAATCTACCCAATAAAGAGTTCAGACTAATGATTATGAAGACACTGAAAGAACTAGGGAATAGAATGGTGAAATACACTGAAAGAACTAGGGAACAGAATGGAGAAATGCAGTGAAAGTTTAATAGAGAATTAGAGTATATAAAGAAGAATCAAACATAGATGAAAGATACAATAACAAATAGAAAATGCACTAGAAGGAATCAACATTAGATTCAGTTCAGTTCAGTTCAGTCACTCAGTCGTGTCCGACTCTTTGCGACCCCATGAATCGCAGCACGCCAAGCCTCCCTGTTCATCACCATCTCCCGGAGTTCACTCAGACTCATATCCTTCGAGTCCGTGATGCCATCCAGCCATCTCATCCTCTATCATCCCCTTCTCCTCCTGCCCCCAATCCCTCCCAGCATCAGAGTCTTTTCCAATGAGTCAACACTTCTCATGAGGTGGCCAAAGTATTGGAGTTTCAGCTTTAGCATCATTCCTTCCAAAGAAATCTCAGGGTTGATCTCCTTCAGAATGGACTGGTTGGATCTCCTTACAGTCCAAGGGACTCTCAAGAGTCTTCTCCAAAACCACGGTTCAAAAGCATCAATTCTTTGGTGCTCAGCCTTCTTCACAGTCCAACTCTCACATCCATACATGACCACAGGAAAAACCATAGCCTTGACTAGACAGACCTTAGTCGGCAAAGTAATATCTCTTCTTTTGAATATACTATCTAGGTTGGCCATAACTTTTCTTCCAAGGAGTAAGCGTGATATGAAGAAATGCATTAGTGAACTGAGAAAAAAAGAATGGAAATCACTGAAACTGAAGAGGAAAAAATAAGAATTAAAAATGAGACCAGTTTAGCAGCTGTCAGGGACAACATCAGGTGTATTAACATTTGCATTATATGGGTCCCAGAATGAGAAGAGAGAAAGAAAGGGGCAGGAAATATATTTGAAGACATGATAGCTAAAAATTTCCTTAACCTGAGAAAGGAAATGAACACCCATGCCCATGAATCACAGAGTTAATCCAAAGAGGACCACAATTAAAACAGAAAAGAAAAAATAAAGATAAAGAAAGAATATTAAAAACAGCAAGGAAAAAAAGCATATTACATAAAGGGAACTCCCATAAAGCTCTCAGTTGTCTTTTCAGCAAAACTCTGGAGACCAGAAGGTAATGGCATAGTATGTTTAAAGTGATAAAAGGCAAAAACCCAGCAACTAGAACACTCTACCCAGCAAGACTATCATTCACATTTGAAGGAAAGATCAAAGGTTTTGCAGACAAGTAAAAGCTGAAAGAGGTTCAGCACCCAAAACCCAGTTTTAGAAGGAATTTTAAAGATACTTCTCTAAGCAAAAAAAGAAATATGAAAATTACAAAAGAAAAATCTCATTGCTGAAGGCAAATATACAGTAAAGATAGTCAATTAGCAGTTAAAACACATGGAGAAGGAAATGGTAACCCACTCCAGTATTCTTGCCTGGAGAGTTCCATGGACAAAAGAACCTGATGGGCTACAGTCTAGGGAGTTGCCAAGAGTCAGACATGACTGAGTGACTAACACACACACACACACACACACACACACACACACACATAAAACACAAAGTAGTAAAAGTATTTATATTCGCCATAAGTAGTTAAAGATGCAAAAAATATAAAATATGTTAAAACAGTAAAATTGGGGAAATAAAAATGCAGAGTTGTTAAAATGTATTTGAACTTAAGAGATCAGCAACGTAACATAGTGATATATAGCTATATGTAAATCCCATGGTTGGAGCGGGAAATGGCAACCCACTCCAGTATTCTTGCCTGGGAAATCCCTTGGACAAAGGAGTCTGGCGGGCTACAGTCTATGGGGTCTCAAAAAAGTCAGACATGACTTAGCGACTAAACAACAAAACAACAAACCTCATGGTAACAATAAACCACAAATCTATAATAGATACACACACACAAAGAAAAAGGAACAAACAAACACTAAAAGTACTCATCAAATCACAAGGGAAGAGAGCAAAAGAAGAAAGGAACAACAACAACAAAAATATCCCTGCAAAAACAACCCCAAATAGGTAACATACCTCTAAATAATTATTTTAAATATGAATGGACTAAATGCTCCCATCAAAAAACATAGAATGGTTGAACTGATTAAAAAAGAAAGAAAAAACCTAACATATATGCTGCCTACAAGAATCTCCCTTTAGATCTAAGAACAGACATGGACTGAAAGTGATGGATTAGAAAAAGTATTCCATGCAAATGGAAACAAAATGAAAGCTGGTGGAGTAATCAGACAAAATGGATTTCAAAATAAACAATGCCATGATGAATGAAACATAAGCTGGAATCAAGATTGCAGGGAGAAATATCAATAACCTCAGATATGCAAATGATTCCACCCTTATGGTAGAAAGCAAAGAGGAACTAAAGAGTCTCTTGAAAAAGGTAAAAAAGGAGAGTGAAAAACTGGCTTAAAGCTCATCATTCAAAAACTAAAATCATGGCATCCAGTCCCATCACTTAATAGCAAATAGATGGGGAAACAATGGAAACAGTGACAGACTTTATTTTCTTGGGGTCCAGAATTACTGCAGATGGTAACAATAGCCATGAAATTAAAAGGCACTTGCCCCTTGGAAGAAAAGCTATGACAAACCTAGACAGTGTCTTCAAAAGCAGAGACTTTACTTTGCCAACAAAGGTCTGTATAGTCAAAGCTATGGTTTTTCCAGTAGTCATGTGTGGATGTGAGAGTGGAACCATAAAGAAACCTGAGCCCTGAAGAATTGATGCTTTTGAGCTGTGATGTTGGAGAAGACTCTTGAGAGTCCCTTGGACTGCAAGGAGATCAAATCAGTCAATCCTAAAAGAAATCAATCCTGAATATTCATTGGAAGGACTGATGTTGAATCTGAAACTCCAATACTTTGGCCACCTGATATGAAGAGCCAACTCATTAGAAACTACTCTGATGCTGGGAAAGATAGAAGGAGAAGGGGATGACAGAGGACGAGATGGTTGGATGGTATCACTGACTCAATGGACATGAGTTTGAGCAAGCTCTAGGAGATGGTGATCTAGAGAAGCCTGGCATGCTGCAGGCCATGGGGTTGCAGAGTCAGACACTACTGAGTGACTGAACAGCAACAAAGGAATAAATTAACTACAGAGATAAAAGATTTGTACTTAGAAAACTATCATACACTGATGCAATAAGTTGAAAATGACACAAACAGATCAAATGCTATACTATGTTCATTCACTGGAAGAATTATTATGTTAAAATGTTCATACTACTTAAGGCATTCTACAGATTGCATGAAATCCCTAACCAAATATTATACTAATAGCAACTTTCATAGAACTAGAACAGATAATTCTAAAATTTCTTTGGAAACACAATAGACCCTAAAGGTCAAAACAATCTTGAGAAAACAACAAAACTGGAGTAAGCACATTCCTTGATTTCAAACTATACTACAAAGCCATAGTGATGAAAACAGTATAGTGCTGGTATAAAATCAGATACATAGGTCAGTGGAGCAGAATAGAAAGTGGAGAAATGAACCCACAGTTTTATATGGGCAATTAATCTATGACAAAGGAGGCAGGAATAGAAAATGGGGGAGACTGCCTCTTCAATAAATTAGTTTGGCAAAACTGGAAAACTACATGCAAAAGAATCAAACTGGACAACTCTCTCATACCATGTAAAAAATAAATTGAAAATGACATAAAGGCTTAAATGTAAGACCACAAATCATAAAACTTGTAAAAAAATATGCAATACTTGTTGATATAAGTATTGGTGTTATGTTTTTTAATATATCTCCTCAGACAAGGGAAACAAAAGTAAAAATAAACACAGGGGACTGCAACAAACTAAAAAGCTTTTCACAATGAAGTAAACTATCAATAAAAGCGAAAGTGCTGCCAATTGAATGGGAGAAGATATTTTCAAACAATATATTTGATAAGAGGTTAGTATCTAAAATATAATAACTCACACAATTCATAAGGAAACAATTCCATTAACCATTATAACAAGAAGAATAAAATACCTAGGAATAAACCAAAGTAAAGAGACAAAAGGTCTACATGCAGAAAACTATAAGACATGGATGAAATAAATCAAAACAACATAAACAGATAGAGAAATATACCATGCTCTTAGATTGGAAGAATAAATTTTGTGAAAATGAGTATATTAACCAAAGCAATCTACAGATTCAATGCAATCCCTATCAAATTATCAATAATATTTTTCACAGAACTAGAACACAAGTTTTTACAGTTTGTATGGAAACACAAAAGACTCAAATATCCAAAGCAATCTTGAGAAAGAAAAATGGAGCTGAACGAACCAACTGTCCTGAATTCAGACCACACTACAATGCTACAATAATCAAGACAGCATGGTACTGGAACAAAAACAGAAATATACACCAATGGAATAAGATAGAAAGCCCAGAGATAAACCCGTGCACCTATGGACACCTTATCTTTGACACAGGAGGCAAGAATATACAATAAAGAAAAGACAGCCTCTTCATAACTGGTGCTGGGGAAACTGGACAGCTACGTTTACAAGAATGAAACTAGAACACTCTTCCTAACACCATACACAAAAATAAACTCAAAATGATGGACACTAGACACTATTAAACTTTTAGAGGAAAACATAGGCTTAAATCCTAGAGTAATGGAAATAAAAATAAACAAATGAGGTCTAATTAAACTTAAAATCTTTTGTACAGCAAAGGAAACTATAAACAAGATGAAAAGATGACACTCAACAAGGGACAAAGTCTATAAACAATATGAAAAGATGACACTCAACAAGGGATAAAAAATTGCATATAACATAACTGACAAAAGATTAATCTCGAAAATACACCAGAAACTCTTTCAACTCAATATCAAAAAAACAAACAACCCAGTCAAAAAAATGGTCAGAAGACCTAAACAGACATTTCTCCAAACAAGACAGACAGGTAGACAACAAACACATGGAAAGATAATCAGAGTCACTCATCATACAGTTCAGTTCAGTTCAGTCACTCAGTCATGTCTGACTCTTTGTGACCCCATGAACCGCACCACTCCAGGCCTCTTTATCCATCACCAACTGCCAGAGTCTACCCAAACCCATGTCCATTGAGTCGGTGATGCCGTCCAACCAACTCATCCTCTGTCGTCCCCTTCTCCTCCTGCTCTCAATCTTTCCCAGCATGAGGGTCTTCTCAAATGAGTCAGCTCTTCACATCAGGTGGCCAAAGTATTGAGAGAAATGCAAATTAAAACTACAATGAGGTATCACCTCAAATCGGTCAGAATGGCCATCATCAAAACATTAACAAACAATAAATTCTAAAGAGGATGTAGAGAAAAGGGAACCCGCTTGGACTGCTGGTGGGAATGTAAGTTGATACAGCCACTCTGGAAAAGAGTACAGAGATGTCGTTTACAAAATAGGAGTGAAACTACCATATGACCCAGAAATCCCATTACCCGTCATATACTCTGATAAAACCATAATTCAGAAAGACACATGTGCCCCAATATTCATAGCAGAACTATTTACAATAGCCAGGATGTGCCCCTACCACTAATGCCAAAGAAGCTGAAGTTGAATGGTTTTATGAAGACCTACAAGACCTTCTAGAACTAACACACACACACACACACAAGATGCTCCTTTCCTCATAGGAGACTGGAATGCAAAAGTGGGATGTCAAGAGATACCTGGAGTAAAAGGCAAGTTTGGCTTTGAACTACAAAATGAAGTAGGCCAAAGGATAACAGAGTTTTGCCAAGAGAACCCATTGGTCATAGCAAACATTTTTTCCCTTAACACAACAGACACCTGTACACATGAACATCACCAGATGGTCAATAACGAATTCAGGTTGATTATATTCTCTGTAGCCAAATATGGAGAAGCTCTATACAGTCAGCAAAAAAAAAAAAAAAAAAAAAAAAAGACCTGGAGGTGACTGTGGCTCTGATCATGAATTCCATATTGCAAAATTCAGACTTAAATGGAAGGAAGTAGGGAAAATCCCTAGGACATTTAGGTATGACATAAATCAAATCCCTTATTATACAGTGGATGTGACAAATAGATTTAAGGGATTAAATCTGATAGACAGAGTACCTGAAGAACTATGGATGGAGGTTCATAACATTGTGCAGGAGGTGGTGACCAAAATCATCCCCAGGAAAAAGAAATATAAGAAGGCAAAATTGTTGTCTGGGAAGGCTTTACAAATAGCTGAGGAAAGAAGGAAGGAAAAGACAAAAGAGAAAAGGGAAAATATACCCATCTGAATGCAGAGTTCCAAAAAATAGCAAGGAGAGATAAGAAAGCCTTCTTAAGTGAACAATGCAAATAAATAGAGGAAAACAATAAAATGGGAAAGAATAGAGATCTCTTCAAGAAAATTAGAGATAACAAGAAAACATTTCATGCAAAGTTGGAAACAATAAAGGACAGAAATGATATGGATCTAACAAAAGCAGAAAACATTAAGATAAAGTGGCAAGAATACACAGAGGAACTGTACAGAAAAGCTCTTAATGACCCAGATAATTACAATAGTGTGATCATTCACCTAGAGCCAAACATCCTGGAGTGTGAAGTCAAATGGGCCTTAGGAAGCATTACTACAAACAAAGCTAGTGGAGGTGATAGAATTCCAGTTGAGCTATTTCAAATCTTAAAAGATGATTCTGTTAAAGTGCTGCACTCAATATGCCAGCAAAATTGGAAAATTCAGCAGTGGCCACAAGACTGGAAGAGGTCAGTTTTCATTCCAATCCCAAAGAAAGGTAATGCCAAAGACTGTTCAAACAACTGCACTCATCTAACATGTTAACAAAGTAATGCTCAAAATTCTCCCAGTGAGGCTTTAACAGGTCAGTTTTCATTCCAATCCCAAAGAAGGGCAATGACAAAGAATGTTCAAACTACTTCACAGTGCTTCTCATCTCACATCCTAACACAGTAATGCTCAAAATCCTTCAAGCTAGGTTTCACCAGTATGTGAAATGAGAACTTCCAGATGTACAAGGTAGATTTGGAAAAGCCAGAGAAACCAGAGATTAGATTGCCAATATCCGCTGGATAATAGAAAAGGAAGAGAATTCCAGATAAACACCTACTTCTGCTTCATTGACTACGTGAGAGCCTTTGACTGTGGATCACAACAAACTGTGGAAATTTCTGAAAGAGATGGGAATACCAGATCACCTTCCCTGCCTCCTGTGAAACATGTATGCAGGTCAACAGTTAGAACTAGACATGGAACAACAGACTGGTTCAAAAAAATTAACTTATATGCAGAGCACATCATATGAAATGCCAGGCTGGATGAAGGTCAAGCTGGAATTAAGATTGATAGGAGAAACAGTAATCTCTGATATGCAGATGACACTATCCTAATGGCAGAAAGGGAAGAGGAACTAAAGAGCCTCTTGATAAAGGTCAAAGAGAAGAGTGGAAAGGCTCAACATTCAAAAACTCAACATTCAAAAAAGTAAAGTTATGGCATCTGGTCCCATCACTTCATGGCAAATAGATGAGAAAAATATGGAAACAGTGACTATTTTCTTGGGCTCCAAAGTCACTGCAGCCATGATATGAAAAGACACTTGCTCCTTGGAAGAAAAGCTATGACAAACCTAGGTGCTAGAGGCCAATATTCAGGTGCTTAGTCGCTCAGTCATGTTCAACACTTCACGACCCCATGGTCTGTAGCCCACCAGGCTCCTCTGTCCATGGGGGAATTCTCCAGGCAAGAATACAGGAGTGGGTTGCCATGCTCTCCTCCAGGGGATCTTCCCTACCCAGGGATTAAACCCAGGTCTCCCACACTGCAGGCAGATTCTCTACCATCTGAGCCACCAGGGAAGCCCATGACAAACCTAGACAGTGTATTAAAAAACAAAGACATCACTTTGCCAACAAAGGTCCGCCTAGTCAAAGATATAGTTTTTCCAGTAATCATGTATGGATGTGAGAGTTGGACTATAAAGAAGGCTGAGCACTGAAGAACTGATGCTTTTGAACTGTGGTGTTGGAGAAGACTCTTGAGAGTCCCTTGGACTGCAAGGAGATCCAACCAGTCAATCCTAGAGGAAATCAGTCCTGAATATTCATTGGAAGGACTGATGATGTATCTGAAGCTCCAATATTCTGGCCACCTGATGCAAAAAGCCAAGTCACTGGAAAAGACTCTGATGCTGGGAAAGATTGAAGGCAGGAAGAGAAGTGAGTGACAGAGGATGAGATGCATGGGTGGCATCACCGAGTCAATGAACATAAGTTTGAGCAATCCCTGGGAGATAGTGAAGGAGAGGGATGCCTGGTATACTGCAGTCTATGGAGTCACAAAGAGTTGGAGATGACTGAGCAACTGCTCAACAAGGACATGTAAGCAACCTAAATATCCATAGACAGATCAATGGATAAAGAAGTGTGGTACATACATAAAATGGATTATTATTCAGCCATATAAAGGAACAAATCTGAGTCAGTTGTAGGGTGATGGATGAACCTAGAGCCAATTATACAGACTGCAGTAAGTCTGAAAGAAAAAAGCATATATCATATTTTAACATATATATTTGGAATCTAGAAAAATGGTACTGATGAACCTCTTTCTAGGGTACAAATAGAGATGCAAATGTAAAGAACAGACTTCTGGACACAGTGGAAGAAAGAAAAAGTTGTATGAATTGAGAGAGCAGTATTGACATATATACTCTAAGCTCCAATACTTTGGCCATCTGATGTGAAGAGCTGACTCATTTGCAAAGACCCTGATGCTGGGAAAGATTGAGTGCAGGAGGAAAGGGGACTACAGAAAATGAGATGGTTGGATGGCAGCACCAACTCAATGGACATGGATTTGGGTGGACTTTGGGAGTTGGTGATGGACAGGGAGGCCTGGCGTGCTGCGGTTCATGGGGTCGCAAAGAGTTAAATGTGACTGAGCGACTGAATTGATGCAAATACTGATATGAAAAATATAAATCTAGTGGTAAGCAGCTGTATAGCAAGGGAACTCAGTTTGGTGCCCTGTAATGACCTAAATGGAAAGGAAATCCAAATGTATATCCATACATACATATACATACACACATGTGTATATATATATATATATATATATATATATATATATATATGTATATGTATACATACACAGACTAGAATATTATTCAGCCATAAAAAGGCATGGGATTTTTCTATTTGTGACAGCATGTGGACCTTGAGGAAATCATGCTGAAAGAAATAAGTCAGACATGGAAAAACAAGTATTTTATGACCTCTCTTATGTGAACTCTATAAATAAATAAATATTCAAGGCTATAAACACATTGGTGGTGGTTTCCAGAGGTCAGAACAAGATGGGAGAATTTGGTGAATTCTTTTTTTTTTCAGTTTAAATAATTTGAATACATTTTTAAAAAGTAATATTTTTGTATGATGCCAGAAGCACAAGCAACAAGAACAAATTTAAGTAAAACTTACATCATAACTAAAAAACTGCTACATAGTAAAAGAAAAAAAAAAGGCAACCTACAGAATGAGAGGAAATTTTTTGCAAACCATATATTAGATAAAGGCTAGTATTAAAAGTAAATAAGAAACTCATAGAACTCAACAGTACAATAACAAATAATCTGATAAAAATATTAATGGAGGACTTGAGAAGACATTTTTCCAAAGAAGATATACAAATGACCAATGAGTACTTGAAAAGATGCTCAACATCATTAGTCATCAGGGAAGTGCAAATCCAAACCACAGTGAGATATCACCTCACACTTTTTAGAATAGCCATTTTCAAAGGTCAAAAGATAAGAAGTATTTGTAATGTGGATAAAAGGTAAAATTATTATGCAGTTGGAAGAGATGCTAATTGGTGCTGCAAATATTGATAACAGTATAAAAGCTCCTCAAATATTAAAAATAGAAGTATCATCTAACACAGCAATCAGAATTATGAATATTTATCCAAATAAAATGATGTCACAGATCTCTGGGAGACAGTAAAGGACAGGGAAGACTGGTGTACTTCAGTCTATGGAGTTGCAAAGAGTCGGACACAACTGGGCAACTGAACAACAAGGACATGGAAGCAACCTAGATGTTCATAGACAATGAATGAATAAAGAAGTGTGCTACATATATACAATGGAATATTACTCAGTCACATAAAGGAACAAATTTGAGTCAGTTGTAGTGTGGTGGATGAACCTAGAGCCAATATTACATTAATTTTGTTTCTATTGTTGAAAAGTGCAAACATATTTATTTGGTTGTTTTAAGTGGGGTAACCATTTGTCTCTGCTTTTACCTGTACTCCTGGTATGATCATAAATAGTGTATTTTTAATGGGCTTCCCTCATAGTTCAGTTGGTAAAGAATCTGCCTGAAATGCAGGAGACCTGGGTTCAATTCCTGGGTCAGGAAGATCCCATGGAGAAGGAAATAGCAATCCACTCCAGTATTCTTGCCTGGAAAATCCCATGGAGAGAGGAGCCTGGTGTGCTACAGTCCATGGGGTCTCAAGAGTCGGACACAACTTAGTGACTAAACCACCACTAAACCACCACCATCAATGGTTGAAAGCCTTTCAGCTTGTAAAATAAATCCTCACTAGTTTTAAGCTATTATCATAATAGGCAACATCAACATGTGAAAGAGAAATAACATTTATCATACTGGGGAAGAAGAGAGAGAAGGGGAAGTGGTAGAAGAGGGAGAAGGAGGAGGGGGAGGAGAATGGGAAGAGGAAGAAGTAGTTGAAGGAAGAGAAGGAAGGGAAGGAGGGATGGTTAAGAGAGAAGTCCTGGAATAGCCAAATATATATGTATATATATACACATATACTTTTTTATTTCTAAAATGTAAGTGCTTTTCTAGAACAAATTTTACAAATTCATACATAGTATTTGTGGTGTTTAGGTATCAGTTACAACCGGGATGTGTTAAATACATTATGTCTTCCTAGCATATCATCAATTTTACCCAGGTTTTGAAAATATTTGTTCAGAAATGTATTCACTTTTAACTATATTCATTATCTGTTGATCTCTTCTTCATATTTCTTATTATGTATACTTGGAATTCTTTAAGATTATGTAAATTAGTGGATTTTCTGTTCATATTCTTAAAAAAGGAAACTTCTTGGTTATTTCTTAACTGTATTGTTTTTAATTTTCCTCATGATTCATATTTGGTTTTTGTTAAGTGTATATTTCTATTTTCCTTAGATTTATTTTCTTGCTTTTTTGTTGCTTATTTTTATACTGGATGCTAATATAATTTATTATCTGTTTCTTTATTTGTATTGGTCATGTATGTAAGTTTATGATCTCCCTTTGAGTACATTTTAGCTATGTCCAATAGGCTCCTGACTGTAGTCTGAAAATTATGTTTTAACCTAAATATTCTAACTGAATGGCTCAGAAATATACAGTGAAGACATTCAGACTGACAAGATAATTTCTTTTTTAAACATCAAGTTCTTACTTTAAACTTATTAGCAGATATAAATAGTGGTTAGCAATTTGGAAAACATGTCAAAATTACTTAAGTTGGTTACTCAGAAAATACTGAAGTTATAGCCTCTAAATTTCAAATCTTATCAACTGATGTCTCAAGGCAGAATTTTCAAATATGCCACATTTGGTATGGTTATAGATGATTATGTGATAGTATCTGAATTTTTATGAGGAATATAGTTCATTAAGACTGACAGTGTGGATAGGGAGAGTGCTTAGCATATGTATCTTATTCAGTATGCCTGACTACATGCACTCCTCCACTTGGTCAGCCACAGAAACTAAAAACTAGATTGTCTTTTGCCATGCTATTAATCAGTCATCTGAAGCCTCATTTGGGGATGGACTTAAATACAACTTGGGGCTTCCCTGGTAGCTCAGACAGTAAAGAAACTGCCTATAATGCAGGAGACCTGGGTTTGATTCCTGGGTCAGGAAGATCTCCTGGAGAAGGGAATGGCAACACACTCCAGTATTCTTGCCTGGAGAATCCCATGAACAGAGGAGCCTTGCAGGCTATAGCCCATGGGGGTGCAAAGTGTCGGACACGACTGAGTGGCTAACACTTTCACTTAAATGCAATTATTATTTTTTAAATTAATTAATTCATTTTAATTAGAGGCTAATTACTTTACAATATTGTGGTGGGTTTTTTTTTTTTTTTTTTTTGCCATATATCGACATGAATCAGCCACAGGTATACATGTGTACCCCCATCCTGAACCTCCCTTTAAATATAAGAATTAAGAATTTGACAGAACTCACATAAAGACACTAAGATCTCCATAAGAAAAATAAATATTAAGCAGAGTGTATGTTTACTTTCTTAGTAGCAAAGAATTGTCATTTCAAATGTAATGATTTGACTCAAGCCAGTATTCTTGCCTGGAGAATCCCCTGGATAGAGAAGCCTGTCAGGCTACAGTCCATGAGGGCACAAAGAGTAGGACATGACCAAGTGACTACACACAAAGGGTTTTATGATTTCTGATAAATGAACCATGAATAGCAGATTACTTTGTATGGTATGTATTCTTTCTAACAGAACCAGAGAATCCAGAAATTGCCATTGAAAATAAAGTTATCACCATTTTTATAATAGAAAAGATGAATGTAATAGTTAAAAGATTTAACAGCGTCAACAACTATGTTAGAATTGGTACTAGAAGCCCCTTCTCTGCTTCAGCATATTTCATGCAAACTGATAGTTGTTACAAATGTGCTATGTAATTGTTAAAAGCAGACTTTTAAAAAATGTATCTGAACGATATTACTCAATGGAAAAAGTTGTTCAGTTGCTCAGTCAGGTCAAACTCTTTGTGACCCCATGGACTGCAGCACACTAGGCTTCCCTGTCCTTCATTATCTCCTGGAATTTCCTCAAATTCATATTCATTGAGTTGTTGATGCCATCCAACTATCTCATCCTGTCTCCCCATTCTTCTTCTGCCCTCAATCTTGTCAGGCATCAGGGTCTTTTCCAATGAGTCAGCTCTTCACATCAGGTGGCCAAAGTATTGGAGCTTCAGCTTCAGCATCAGTCCTTCCAATGAATATTCAGGGTTGATTTCCTGTAGGAAATCTCCCTGCTGTCCAAAGGACTCTCAAGAGTCTTCTCCAGCACCACAGTTAGAAAGATCAATTGTTTGCACTCAGTCTTCTTTATGGTCCAACTCTCACATGTGTACATGATTACTGAAAAGGAAATAGTTTTGACTATATAGACCATTGTTGGCAAGTGGTATTTCTACTTAATATGCCATCTAGGTTAATGTGGAAAATTCTGAAAGAGATGGGAATACCAGACCACCTGACCTTCCTCTTGAGAAATCTGTATGCAGGTCAGGAAGCAACAGTTAGAACTAGACATGGAACAACTGACTGGCTCCAAATCAGGAAAGGAGTACATCAAGGCTCTATATTGTCACCATGCTTATTGAACTTACATGCAGAGTACATCATGCAAAATGCTGGGCTGGATGAAGCACAAGCTGGAATCAAGATTGCTGGGAGAAATATCCATAGCCTCAGATATGCAGATGACACCACCCTTATGGCAGAAAGTGAAGAACTAAAGAGCCTCTTGGTGAAAGTGAAAAAGTTGGCTTAAAGCTCAACATTCAAAAAACTAAGATCACGGCATTCAGTCCCATCAACCTCATAGCAAATAGATAGGGAAACAGTGGAAACAGTGACTGACTTTATTTTGGGGAGCTCCAAAATCACTGCAGATGGTGACTGCAGCCATGAAATTAAAAGATACTTACTCCTTGTAAGGAAAGTTATGACCAACCTAGACAGCATATTAAAAAGCAGAGGCATTACTTTACCAACAAACATCCGTCTAGTCAAAACTATGGTTTTTCCAGTAGTTATGTATGCATGTGAGAGTTGGACTATAAAGAAAGCTAAGTGCTGAAGAATTGATGCTTTTGAACTGTGGTGTTGGAGAAGACTCTTGAGAGTCCTCTGGACTGCAAGGAGATCCCAACCAGTCCATCCTAAAGGTGATCAGTCTTGGGTGTTCATTGGAAGGACTGATGTTGAAGCTGAAACTCCAACATTTTGGCCACCTGATGCAAAGAGCTGACTCATTTGAAAAGACCTTGATGCCGGGAAAGATTGAAGGCAGGAGGAGAAGGGGACAACAGAGTATGAGATGATTGGATGGCATCACCAACTCAATGGAGATGAGTTTGAGTAGACTCTAGGAGTTGGTGATGGACAGGGAGACCTGGTGTGCTGTGATCCATGGGGTCATGAAGAGTCAGACACGACTGAGTGACTGAACTGAACTGAACTGAACTAAGTTTTTCATCGTGTTTCTTCCAAGGAGCACGTGTCTTTTAATTTCATGGCAGCAGTCACTGTCCACAGTGATTTTGAAGCCCAAGAAAATAAAGTCTGTCACTGTTTCTATTTTTTTCCCATCTATTTGCTATGAATTGATGTGTCCAGGGACCCCACAAGACACTGAGCCAGATCTGCCTTTGAGTATCTTCTGTGGAGATATGGGTCAGCAGTGTCCTCTCATGGGAACAGGATCTCTGGCTGCAACAGACCTTGGAGGCTCAGTGTGTGAGCTCCACCATAAAGCTACCAAGCAGACAACACATAAACTGGAGAACAATTATACCAAATAAGTTCTCGCACTGTTGTGAAAGTTCTAGAGCCCACTATAGATTTCCCAACCTGGGGATGGGAATGGGACAGAGAAACCCCAAGGAATTTGACTTTGAGACCAGTGGGGTTTGATTAAAGAACTTCCGCAGGACTGGGGAAACAGTGACTTCACACTTGGAGGGCTCAAACAAAACCGTGTGTGAACCAGGGCCCAGGGGAAAGGAACAGTGACCTCAAAAGAAACTAAGCTGGTTTGCCTGTGAGTATCCAGGAGTCTCTGGCAGAGGCATGGGTTGACAGTGTCCTTCTGTGGGGTTAGGGGAACTGAATAAAACAGTCCTGGCATATGTCCTTTTGAAGGAGGTAACCTACCATAGTTTGGCCTTAGGCCAAACTACAAAGAGGGAACACAGCCCAACCCATCAATAGAAAATTGGGTTAAAGATTTACTGAGCATGGCTCCACCCATCAGAGCAAGACCCAGATTCCCCAACAGCCAGTTCCTCCCATCAGAAAGCTTCCATAAGCCTCTTATCCTCCCTCAGAAGGAAGACAGAATGGAAACAATTACAGAAAACCAGACAAACTGATCACATGGTTCACAGCCTTGTTTAACTCAATGAAATTATGAGCCATGCTGTGTATGGCCACCCAAGACAGACGGGTCATGGTGGAAAGTTCTGACAAACACTTCAGTATTCTTGCCTTGAGATCACTATGAACAGTATGAAAAGGCAAAAGATAAGACACTGAAAGATGAACTCCCAAGGTAGGTGCCCAATACTCTACTGAAGAAGAGTGGAGAACCAGCACCAGAAAGAACGAAGAGACTGAGCCAAAGCAAAAACAATGCCAGTTGTGGGTGTGACTGGTGATGGAAATAAAGTCCAATGCTATAAAGAACAATATTGCATAGGAACCTGGAATGTTAGGTTCGTGAATCGAGGTAAATTGGAAGTAGTCAAACAGGTGATGGCAAGAGTGAACATCAACATTTGAAGAATCAGTGAACTAAAATGGACCAGAATGCATGAATTTAATTCAGATGGCCATTATATCTACTACTGCGGGCAAGAATCCCTTAGAAGAAATGGAGTAGCCCTCATAGTCAACAAAAGAGTCTGAAATGTAGTACTTGGGTGCAATCTCAAAAATGACAAAAAGATCTCCGGCCGTTTCAAGGTAAAACATTCACAATCACAATAATCCAAGTCTATGCCCCAACCACTAATGCTGAAGAAGCTAAAGTTCTATGAAGACCTACAAGACCTTCTAGAACTAACAACAAAAAAAGACATTCTTTTAATCATAGGGGACTGGAATGCAAATTAGGAAGTCAAAAGATATCTAGAGTAACAGCAAGTTGGACTTGGAGTAAAAAGTGAAACAGGGAAAAGGATAACAGAGTTTTGCCAAAAGAATGCACTGGTCAGAGCAGACACCTTCCACAAGCACATGGACATCTCCAGATGACCAATACTGAAATCAGATTGATTATATTCTTTGCAGCTGAACGTTGATAATCAAGGCAAATTGGAAGTGGTCAAACAAGAGATGGCAAGAGTGAACGTCGACATTCTAGGAATCAGCGAACTAAAATGGAATGGAATGGGTGAATTTAACTCAGATGACCATTATATCTACTATTGTGGGCAGGAATCCCTCAGAAGAAATGGAGTCGCCATCATGGTCAACAAAAGAGTCCAAAATGCAGTACTTGGATGCAATCTCAAAAATGACAGAATGATCTCTGTTCTTTTCCAAGGCAAAGCATTCAGTATCACAGTAATCCAAGTCTATGTCCCAACCAGTAATGCTGAAGAAGCTGATGTTGAACAGTTCTATGAAGACCTAAAAGACCTTTTAGAACTAACGTCCAAAAAGGATGTCCTTTTCATTATAGGGGACCGGAATGCAAAAGTAGGAAGTCAAGAAACACCTGGAGTGACAGGCAAATTTGGCCTTGGAATAGGGAATGAAGCAGGGCAAAGACTAATAGAGTTTTGCCAAGAAAATGCACTGGTCATAGCAAACACCCTCTTCCAACAACACAAGAGAAGACTCTACACATGGACATCACCAGATGGTCAACACCGAAATCAGATTGATTATATTCTTTGCAGCCAAAGATGGAAAAGCTCTATACAGTCAACAAAAAGAAGACCAGGAGCTGACTATGGCTCAGATCATGAACTTCTTATTGCCAAATTCAGACTTAAATTGAAGAAAGTAGGGAAAACCGCTAGATCATCCAGGTATGACCTAAGTCAAATCCCTTATGATTATACAGTGGAAGTGAGAAATAGATTTAAGGGCCTAGATCTGATAGATACAGTGCCTGATGAAGTATGGAATAAGGTTTGTGACACTGTACAGGAGACAGGGATCAAGACCATCCCCATGGAAAAGCAATGCAAAAAAGCAAAATGGCTGTCTGGGGAGACCTTACAAATAGCTGTGAAAAGAAGAGAGGTGAAAAGCAAAGGAGAAAAGGAAAGATATAAGCATCTGAATGCAGAGTTCTAAAGAATAGCAAGAAGAGATAAGAAAGCCTTCTTCAGTGATCAGTGCAAAGAAATAGAGGAAAACAACAGAATGGGAAAGACTAGAGATCTCTTCAAGAAAATTAGAGATACCAAGGGAACATTTCATGCAAAGATTGCTCGATAAAGGACAGAAATGGTATGGACCTAACAGAAGCAGAAGATATTAAGAAGAAGTGGCAAGAATACACAGAAGAACTATACAAAAAAGATCTTCATGACCCAGGTAATCACGATGGTGTGATCACTTATCTAGAGCCAGACATCCTGGAATGTGAAGTCAAGTGGGCCTTAGAAAGCTTCACTACGAACAAAGCTAGTGGAGGTGATGGAATTCCAGTTGAGCTATTTCAAATCCTGAAAGATGATGCTGTGAAAGTGCTGCATTCAATATGCCAGCAAATTTGGAAAACTCAGCAGTGGCCACAGGACTGGAAAAGGTCAGTCTTCATTCCACTCCCAAAGAAAGGCAATGCCAAAGAATGCTCAAACTACTGCACAATTGCACTCATCTCACATGCTAGTAAAGTAATGCTCAAAATTCTCCAAGCCAGGCTTCAGCAATACGTGAACGGTGAACTTCCTGATGTTCAAGCTGATTTTAGAAACAGAAGAGGAACCAGAGATCAAATTGCCAACATCCACTGGATCATCAAAAAAGCAAGAGAGTTCCAGAAAATCATCTACTTCTGCTTTATTGATTATGCCAAAGCCTTTGACTGTGTGGATCACAATGCACTGTGGAAAATTCTTCAAGAGATGGGAATACCAGACCACCTGATCTGCCTCTTGAGAAATCTGTATGCAGGCCAGGAAGCTACAGTTAGAACTGGACATGGAACAACAGACTGGTTCCAAATAGGAAAAGGAGTATGTCAAGGCTGTATATTGTCACCCTGCTTGTTTAACTTCTATGCAGAGTACATCATGAGAAACACTGGACTGGAAGAAGCACAAGCTGGAATCAAGACTGATGGGAGAAATATCAATAACTTCAGATATGCAGATGACACCACCCTTATGGCAGAAAGTGAAGAGGAACTAAAAAGCCTCTTGATGAAAGTGAAAGTGGAGAGTGAAAAAGTTGGCTTAAAGCTCAACATTCAGAAAACAAAGATCACGGCATCTGGTCCCATCACTTCATGGGAAATAGATGGGGAAACAGTGGAAACATTGTCAGACTTTATTTTTGGGGCTCCAAAATCACTGCAGATGGTGATTGCAGCCATGAAATTAAAAGATGCCTAGTGCTTGGAAGAAAAGTAATGAACAACCTAGATAGCATATTCAAAAGCAGAGACATTACTTTGCCAACAAAAGTCCATCTAGTCAAGGCTATGGTTTCTCCTGTGGTCATGTATGGATGTGAGGGTTGGACTGTGAAGAAGGCTGAGCTCCGAAGAATTGATGCTTTTGAACTGTGGTGTTGGAGAAGACTCTTGAGAGTCCCTTGGACTGCAAGGAGATCCAACCAGTCCATTCTGAAGGAGATCAGCCCTGGGATTTCTTTGGAAGGAATGATGCTAAAGCTGAAACTCCAGCACTTTGGCCACCTCATGTGAAGAGTTGACTCATTGGAAAAGTTTGATGCTGGGAGGGATTGGAGGCAGGAGAAGAAGGGGACGACAGAGGATGAGATGGCTGGATGGCATCACTGACTCGATGGATGTGAGTCTGAGTGAACTCCGGGAGTTGGTGATGGACAAGGAGTCCTGGCGTGCTGCGATTCATGGGGTCGCAAAGAGTCGGACATGACTGGGCGACTGAACTGATGTGATACATTCAGCAAAAACAAGACCAGGAATTGACTGTGACTCAGATCATGAACTCCTTATAGCAAAATTCAGACTTAAATTGAAGAAAGTATGGAAAACCACTAAATCATTCAGGTATGACCCTAATCAATTTCCTTATGATTATACAGTGAAAGTGAGAAATAGATTCAAGTGATTAGATCTGATAGAGTGTCTGAACAACTATGGACAGAGATCTGTAACACTGTACAGTAGGCAGTGATCAAAATGGTCCCCAAGAAGAAGAAATGCAGAAAGCAAATTTTTGTCTGAGGAGGCCTTACAAATAGCTGAGAAAAGAAGAAAATTGAAAGGCAAAGGAGAAAAGGAAAGATATATCCATTTGTATGCAGATTTTAAAGAATAGTAAGGAGAGATAAGAAAGCCTTCCTAAGTGAAACATGCAAAGAAATAGAGGAAAACAATAGATTGGTGAAGACTAGAGATCTCGTCAAGAAAATTAGAGATACCAAGGGAACATTTCATGCAAAGATGGACACAGAAAAGGACAGAAATGATATGTACCTAACAGAAGCAGAAGATATTAAGAAGAAGTGGCAAGAATTCACAGAACTATATGAAAGATATCTTAATGTCCCAGATAACCTCAAAGGTGTGATCACTCCTCTAGGGCGAGACATCCTGGAGTGTGAAGTCAAGTGGACTTTAGAAAGCATCACTATGAACAAAGCCAGTAGAGGTGATGGAATTCCAGCTGAACTATTTCAAATCCTAAAAGTTGATGTGATGAAAGTGCTGGACTTAATATGCCAGGAAATTTGGAAAGTTTAGCAGTGGCCACAGGAATGGAAAAGGTCAGTTTTGATTGCAGTTGCAAAGAAAGACAATGCCAAAGAATGTTTAAAGTACCACACAATTGCACTCATCTCACCTGATAGCAAAGTAATGCTCAAAATTCTGTAAGCTGGGCTTCAACAGTATGTGAACTGAGAACTTCCAGATGTTCAGCTGGATTTAGAAAAGGCAGAGGAACCAGAGATCAAATTGCCAACATCCATTGGATCATAGAAAAAGCTAGAGAATTCTGGAAAAACATCTACTTCTGCTTCACCGACTACACTAAAGCTGTTGACTATGTGGATCACAACAAACTGTAGAAAATTCTTAAAGAGATGGGAATACCAGACCACCTTTCCAGCCTCCTGACAAATCTGTATGCAGGTCAAGAAACAACAATAAGAATCCGGCATGGAACAATGGACTGGTTCAGAATTGGGAAAGGAGTATGTCAATGCTGTATATTGTCACCTTGCTTATTTAATTTATATGCAGAATACATCATGTGAAATGCCAGCCTGGGTGAAGCACAGGCTGGAATCAAGATTGTCAGGAGAAATATTAAGGACCTCAGATATTCAGCTGACACACTTTAATGGCAGAAAACAAAGAGGAACTAAAAAACTTCTCGATGAAAGTGAAAGAGCAGAATGAAAAAGCTGGTTTAAAACTCAACATTGAAAAAACTAAGATCATGGCATCAGGTCCTATTACTTCATGGCAAATAGATGGGGTAACAATGGAAACAGTGACAGACTTTATTTTCTTGGGCTCCGAAATCACTGTAGATGGTGACTACAGCTATGAAATTAAAAGACGCTTGCTTCTTGGAAGAAAAGGCATGGCAAACTTAGGCAATATATTAAAAAGCAGAGACATTACTTTATTGACAAAGGTCTGTATAGTTAAAGCTATGGTTTTTCCAGTAGTCATGTATGGATGTGAGAGTTGGACCATAAAGAAAGCTGAACACCAAAGAATTGATGCTTTTGAACTCTAGTATTGGAGAAGACTCTTGCCTGTCCCTTGGACAGCAGGGAGATCAAACCAGTCAATACTAAGGGAAATCAACCCTGAAATATTCATTGGAAGGACTGATGCTGAAGCTGAAGCTCCAATAATTTGGCCACCTGATGGGAAGAACTGATTCATTGGAAAAGGCCCTGATGCTGGGAAAGATTGAAGGCAGTGGGGGAAGGGTATGACAGAGGATGAAATGGTTGGATGGCACCACCGATTTGATGGACACGAGTTTGAGCAAGCTCTGGGGGTTGATGATGGACGGGGAGTCCTGGTGTGCTGCAGTCCAGGGGGTCACAAAGAGTCAGACACGACTGAGTGACTGAACTAACTGATGTGACTGGATGCTACGAGTTTAGTTTTTAGAATGCAGAGTTTTTCTTTTTTTTTAATTAATTTATCTATTTTAATTGGCGGATAATTACTTTACAATATTATAGTGGTTTTTGCCATACATTGACATGAATCAGCCATGGGTGTACATGTGTTCCCCATCCTGTCCCCCCTCCCACCTCTCTCCCCATCCCATCTGAGTTTTAAGGCATCTTTTTCACTTTCCTGTTTCACCATCATCAAGAGGCTCTTTAGTTCCTCTTTGCTTTCTGCCATTAAGATGGTGTCGTCTGCGTATCTGAGGTTATTGTTATTTCTTCAGGGAATTTGATCCAGCTTGAAGTTCATCCAGCCTGGCATTTTGCATGATATACTCTTCATATAAACTAAATAAGCAGAGTGACAATAGACACCCTTGACGTACTCCTTTCCCGAATTTGAATCAGCCTGTTAATCCCTGTCTGGTTCTGTCTGTTGCTTCTTGACCTGCTTACAGGTTTTGTAGGAGGCAGGGAAGGTGGTCTGGCGTTCCCATATCTTCAAGAATTTTCTGTTTTTTTTTTTTCTTTTTTTTTATGATCCATTCAATCAAAGGGTTTTTCATAGTTAATGAAGTGGAATTGGTATTTATCTGGAATTCTCTTGCTTTTTCTATGGTCCAACAGATGTTGGTGATGTGATCTCTGGTTCCTCTGCCTTTTCTGAATCTACTTTGTACACCTAGAATTTCTCAGTTCACATACTGGTGAAGCCTAGCTTGAAGGATTTTGAGCATTACCTTGCTAGGATATGAGATGAGAGGCATTGTGCAGTAGTTTAAACATTCTTTGGCATTACCCTTCTTTGGGATTGGAATTGAAACTGACCTTTTCCAGTCCTCTGGCCACTGCCACTTTTTCCAAATTTGCTGGCATATTGAGTGCAGCACTTTAATAGCATCAGTTTAAGATTTTAAATAGGTCAGCAGGAATTCCATCACCTCTACTAGCTTTGTTCGTAGTGATGCTTCCTAAGGCCCACTTGAGTTCACACTCCAGGATGTCTGGCTCTAAGTATCTAGGACATCTAGATATGTCCAGATATCATAGATATCTGGGTCATTAAGATATTTTTTGTATAGATCTTCTGTGTATTTTTGCCACCTCTTCTTAATATCTTCTGCTTTTTTTTGGTCCATACTGTTTCTGTCCTTTATTGTGCCCATCTTTCCATGAAATGTTCCCTTGGTATCTCTAACTTTCTTCAAGGGAGCTCTAGTCTTTCCCATTATATTGGGTTTATTCTAAAACATAAAATTCTTTCATAATTGTTTCTGTCTCTTATGTTCTAACAAGTAGAAACCCTATACTTTCATTTTTAAATTAGTAACATATCTGCTTTTGACATTTTAATGTGTTCTAGATTTGTTAGGAGTTTCCTCTTGATATTGGGATGACTCCACAATTACCCAGTCTTTTGCAGAGCCTGTTCCCATTGATCAGTTCCTTGTCTGGGCCTTAAAAATGTATCACTTTAAGCATAACATGTGATATAAACAAGTAAATGATAATATTCATTACCTTGTGTGCAAGCATACTCAGTTGCTTCAGTTGTGTCTAACTCCTTGCAACCCCTTGGACTACACCCTCCAGAGTACTCTGTCCATGGTATTTCGCAGGCCAGAATACTGAAGTGGGTTGTCATTTCCTCCTCCCAGGAATCTTCCTGACCCAGGGATCGAACCCTCATTTCTATGTCTCCTGCAATGGCAGGCTGGCTCTTTACCACTGGTGCCATGTAATAAGAGCCTGTGGACTAGTATTCTAATAAATGAGATTTGTGTGAATCCTAACAACATTATGTCAGGAGTCTGTTGCCAGAAATAAAGGAAGCAGAGGTTTATGGATCTTAGCACTTTTCCTTATCCTAATAAATGAGATTTGTGTGAATCCCAACAACATTATGTCAGGAATCTGTTGCCAGAAAAAAAGGAAGCAGAGGTTTATGAATCTTAGCACTTTTCTTGTCAAAGACTGCCTTACAGACAACTTAGTTAACCCCTGCATTTATCTGTTATAGTAATTTTCATATGAAATTAGTGATTGTGTTCATTATCATTATACTAATCACATTAACTGATTTGTTAATGTGACTAGACTGTGAGCCCAAGGCTGAAATCATGTTTCTCTCCAGTACTTAGACCCAAAGCACCTAATATATTACATGGCATCTATGTATCTATTTATCATCTAACTATGTATCATTGAGAGAGAGGAAGAATTATATTTCCTAAGGATAAAAAATAAATCTTGAAGAAACAGATAAAATTCATTGTAGTAGGGTACAACACTTGGCTGTAAACTCTTCACTTTTCCCACAAATTTTCAGGCAACGTTTGAGATCTCTTTCAGTTATTTACTTTCCTCCTTTTACTGCTATCATAATGCACGATGCACAAATACATTTCCTCCACTCATATGCATTGTTCTACCTTCAGCCACAGGGGGTCATTCATCATCTCTCTCCTGACCAGTTGTGGCATCATGACTTTCAGTTGAGCTTCTGGGTGTAAACGGGTATGAAAATAAAAAGTCAGTAATATAAATATTGGGGCTTCCCAGGTGGCTTACTGTTAAAGAATTCACCTGCCAATGCAGGAGTTGCCAAAGATGCTGGTTTGATCCCTGGATCAGGAAGATCCAGTGGAAGAGGAAATGGCAATGCACTCCAGTATTCTGGCCTGGGAAATAACATGGAGAGAGAAGCCTAGCGGGCTACAGTCCATGGGGTCCCCAAGAAACTGACATTACTTAGTGACTGAGTGCGAATGAAGTATGAATGTAAATATACACCACACATGTGTGCTAAGTCACTTCAGCCATGTCACTCTGTGTGACCCCAATGAATTGCAACCTGCCAGGCTCCTCTGTCCTTGGGATTCTCCAGGCAAGAATACTTGAGTGGGTTGCCATGCCCTCCTCCAGGGAATCTTCCTGACCTAGAGGTCCAACCCGTGTGTCTTACATCTACCTGCATTGGCAGGTGGGTTCTTTACCATTTGCTCCACCTGGGAAGCCCACACCACACATAGATATATCTAATCATAAATAAGTCTAAAGACAACTTTTAAAGAACTATTTTATATATTTTAAATAAGGTGCCAGTATAATTGAGCTTATGGTAAAGGATCTCTTCCTGGTTTACAGATGACCACTTTCTTGTTGTAAACTCACATGACAGAAAGAAAGACAGAGAAGGAAAGCAAAGTCTTTACACTTTTATTTTTTTCATTAGAGCACTAACCCATCATGAAGACTCCACCCTCATTTCCAGGTACCATCATACTGGGGGCTAGGTTTAAACATATGAACTTTTGAAAGGACACAAACATTTAGTCCATAGCAAATAGGAATATCTCCACTCCTTCACAGGTCATAGGAGAAATGGAGATAGTAATGCCAGATGGTTTACAATGTGCTGTATGTCTAAGACAAGCAGATGAGTGATAGACTTCATTCATATGCCAAAATCACTGCAGATGCTGATTGCAGCCATGAAATTAAAAGATACTTGCTCCATGGAAGAAAAGCTATGACCAACCTAGACACTGTATTAAAAAGCAGATACATTACTTTGCCAACAAAGATCTATATAGTCAAAGCTATGGTTTTTCGAGTAGTTATGTATGAAGTGTGAGTTGTACCACAAAGAAAGCCGAGCTCCGAAGAATTGATGCTTTTTAATTGTGGTGTTAGAGAAGACTTTTGAGAGTCCCTTGGACTACAAGGAAACCAATCCAGTCAATCCTAAAGGAAACCAGTCCTGAATATTTGTTGGAAAGACTGATGCTGAAGCTGAAGCTCCAATACTTTGGCCACCTGGTGTGAAGAACTGACTCATTGGAAAAGACCTGGAGGCTGGGAAAGATTGAAGGCAGTAGGACAAGGGGACAACAGAGGATGAGATGGTTGGATGGCATCACCAACTCTATGGACATGAGTTTGAGCAAGCTCTGGGAGTTGGTGATCGACAGGGAAGCCTGGCATTTATGCTTTCCATCCCAAACAAAAGAACTGCCATCTGTAAATATTTCCATGTCAGGATTGTCTAATGGAGTATCCATTAGATCCTCCCAAGCTGCATAATTTAAAATTAGAAATGGGGAACAATCGTGATCAGGTGTTTCATTTTCCTTCTCAGGAAGGAAAGTGGCAGGATTTAAATCTCCACAAACTTTAAGCTTAGTTACTGGTCCTTCTAACAACAATGATTGATATTTAAGAAGTCTACTGTCTGTCATCCAAATATTAACCTTAGAATTTAAGATTCCATTCACATCATGAGAATTCAGTACACTAAGGTTTTGTCCATTAATTATTTTTAAAGCTTCAGGTGCTAATAAAACTACTGCCCCAATTACTTTTAGGCAGTGGGGCCACCCACTTGAAATTACATCTGAATCTCTGCTTAGATAAGCAATAGGTTGCTGGTGAGGCCCTCAGGATTGTGTCAAAACTCCCAAGGCCATACCTTTTTTATCAGTGACAAACATTAAATTCTGACCCTGTGGGCAAGCTCAAAGCAGGAGCTTGCAGGAGAGCAGCCTGAAGAACCTTAAAAGCCTTTTGAGTATCTGGAGACCAAACCAGTTTGTCAGTTTGGGCCTGCTGAGTTTCAGCTACAAGTTTATATAAAGGCCAGGCAAGTTCCCCATAACCTGGAATCCAAATACAACAGTAGTCTGTGATTCCCAAAATTCCTCTCAATTGTCTTAATGACATAGGTAGGGGATGATTTAGTATAGGTTTAATTCTCACAGGGACTATGGCCCTAGTCCCTTCTGATATGATTCGGCCCAGATATCTAACAGATTGTTGACAAAGCTGAGCCTTTTCTCTTGATGCCTTGTAACCTCCACCTGCCAGAAAGTTTAAGATATCATCTGAGGCTCATGAACAAGCTTCCTCTGTCTCAGCACAGAGTAAAATATCATCTACTGATTGTAACACCACCGCTTCAGCGCTATTAAAGTTTTGTAGATCCTGTGACAAACTTTGTCCAAATAAGTGAGGACTGTCATGAAATCCCTGGGCAAAACTGTCCAGCTTAACTGAGAAGCTGGCTGCATAGGGTCTTCAAAGGCAAATAGAAATTGACTTTCCTCCACCAAAGGCACTGAATAGAAGGCATCTTTCAAGTCAATTACTGAGAAATATTTGGCTCATTCAGGAATTTCAGACAATAGAGTATAAGGATTAGGCACCACGGGGGTATAAAGGAACTACAGCCTCATTTATTATTCGTAAATCTTGAACTAGTCTCCATTTACCATTTGATCCCTTTATACCCAAAATAAGAGTGTTGCATGGACTGTTACAAGGAACTAATAGCCCCTGCTCCTTTAAATTTTCCATGATGGGTTTTAACCCTTCCTTAACCTCAGGTTTCAGTGGATACTGCTTCTTATGTGGAAATAAGTGTGGGTCTTTGAGCTTGACAACTACAGAAATAGCATTTTGTGCTAGACCCACAGATTTCCCATCAGTCCATACTCTAGGATTTACATTTTGTTCAATTAAAGGGAGAGAAAGGGAGGGCTCCATATTCATGAAAACAGAGCCATGGACCTTGCTCAGTATATCCCTCCCCAAAAGGGTTGAGGGAGACCCTGGCACGATCAGAAACTTGTGTGAAAATAGCACAGAGTCCCAGTCACAATTTACAGAAATAATACCTTTGGCTCATCCAGATAGTCCCATTACAGAAGCGGATTGGGAAAAAAAGTGGGCCAGGGGCTCCAGTAAGCACAGAGTAAGTTGCCCCAGTGTCTAAAAGGAAACTGACGGATTGGCCCCCCACAGTTATTAATACCCGGGGTTCCTCAGGTGTAATTAAGACTGGAGCTTGTGGGGGACCCCTGGGCACCTTCATTCCTGATTGTCTTGAGATTCGACTCGTGAAACCTACGCCTCTGGGGACAGTCTCTCTTCCAGTGTGGTTCTTTGCAGGCTGGACATGGAGCCAGGGATGGCTTAGATGCCTGAGGGCAATCCCACGTGAGGTGCCTCTCCTTTCCACAGTAATAGCAAGCCCATCCCTTTTCACCTGGGTCCCTCTGGGCATTTTTCTCAGGCTGTTTAAGGATGGTTTTCATAGGCATTGTGAAGGCTTCTGCCTGTCCCTTTGTCTTTCTCTGCCTTTCCTTCTTTTCCTCATATTCCTTACCATAACAGACTGTCTGAGCCAGTTGTAACAGATTATCTAAAGACTGATTTGGTCCATACATCCATTTTAATAGCTTACAGCAGATATCTGGAGCTGACTGAGTGAGAAATCTATCCTTAAAGACTACTTTTCCCTCTTCACTTTTGGGATCAATCTCAGTGAATCTGTGAAGGGCTTCTCTCAGTCTATCTAGGAATTTATCAGGAGCTTCCTTCTCCTCCAGTTCTATGTTTGCCAATTTCCCATAGTTTAAAGGCTTAGAGATCATCAGGCAATCTATCTATCAGATCTAGGCCCTTAAATCTTTTTCTCACTTCCACTGTATAATCATAAGGGATTTGATTTAGGTCATACCTGAATGGTCTAGTGGTTTTCCCTACTTTCTTCAATTTAAGTCTGAATTTGGCAATAAGAAGTTCACGATCTGAGCCACAGTCAGCTCCTGGTCTTGTTTTTGTTGACTGTATAGAGCTTCTCCATCTTTGGCTGCAAAGAATATAATCAATCTGATTTCGGTGTTGACCATCTGGTGATGTCCATGTGTAGAGTCTTCTCTTGTGTTGTTAGGAGGCAGTCTTTGCCATGATCAGCACTTTCTCTTAGCAAAACTCTGTTGGCCTTTGCCCACTTATGTGTAGAGTCTTCTCTTGTGTTGTTGGAAGAGGGTGTTTGCTATGACCACTGCAGTTTCTTGGCAAAACTCTATTAGTCTTTGCCCTGCTTCATTCCCTATTCCAAGGCCAAATTTGCCTGTCACTCCAGGTGTTTCTTGACTTCCTACTTTTGCATTCCAGTCCCCTATAATGAGAAGGACATCTTTTTTGGGTGTTAGTTCTAAAAGGTCTTTTAGGTCTTCATAGAACCATTCAACTTCAGTTTCTTCAGCGTTACTGGTTGGGGCATAGACTTGAATTATGGTGATATTGAACGGTTTGCCTTGGAAATGAACAGAGATCATTCTGCCGTTTTTGAGATTGCATCTAAGTACTGCATTTCGGACTCTTTTGTTGACCACGATGGCGACTCCATTTCTTCTAAGGGATTCCTGCCCACAGTAGTAGATATAATGGTCATCTGAGTTAAATTCACCCATTCCAGTCCATTTTAGTTCACTGATTTCTAGAATGTCAACGTTCACTCTTACCATCTCCTGTTTGACCACTTCCAATTTGCCTTGATTCATGGACCTGACATTCCAGGTTCCTATGCAATATTGCTCTTTAGGGCGGCAGACTTTGCTTCTATCACCAGTCATATCCACAGCTGGGTACTGTTTTTGCTTTGGCTCCATCCCTTCATTCTTTCTGGAGTTATTTCTCCACTGATCTCCAGTAGCATATTGCGCACCTACTGACCTGGGGAGTTCCTCTTTCAGTATCCTATCATTTTGCCTTTTCATACTGTTCACGGGCTTCTCAAGGCAAGAATACTGCAGTGGTTTGCCATTCCCTTCTCCAGTAGACCACATTGTGTCAGACTTCTCCACCATGCTCACCCATCTTGGGTGGCCCCACAGGGCATGGCTTAGTTTCATTGAGTTAGACAAGGCTGTGGTCCTAGTGTGATTAGATTGACTAGTTTTCTATGATTATGGTTTCAGTGTGTCTGCCCTCTTGCAACACCTACCGTCTTACTTGAGTTTCTCTTATCTTGGACATGGGGTATCTCATCACGGCTGCCCCAGCAAAGTGCAGCCACTACTCCTTACCTTGGACGAGGAGTATATCATCACCACTGCCCCTCCTGACCTTGAATGTGGAACAGCTCCTCTAGGCCCTCTGGCACCCACACAGCCACCACTCCTTGAACGTGGGGTGCTCCTCCTGTCCACCACCCTTGGGCTCAGGCATGGGGCACTTCCTCCCTGCTGCCACCCCTGACCTCGGGCAGGGGTAGCTCCTCTTGGCTGCTCCTGCACTGTCACAGCCTGGCACTCTCGGCTGCCGCCCCTGATCTCGGACGCAGTGTAGCTCCTCTAGGCTGCGGCCCCTGACTTCGGACGTGGGATAACTCCTTTTGGCTGCCACCCCTGACCTCAGACGTGGGGAGCTCCTCTCAGCCATGCACTGCGTGTCATCACAGCCACCCGTACTCTACTCTATTTTACAAGTAGCTGTGAAAAGAAGAGAAGTGAAAGCAAAGTAGAAAAGGAAAGATACAATCATCAAAATGCAGAGTTCCAAAGAATAGCAAGAAGAGATAAGAAAGCCTTCCTCAGTGATCAATGCAAAGAAAGAGAGAAAAACAACAGAATGGGAAAGACTAGAGATCTCTTCAAGAAAGTTAGAGAAACCAAGAGAACATTTCATGCAAAGATGGGCTCAATAAAGGACAGAAATGGTCTGGACCTAACAGAACCAGAAGATATTAAGAAGAGGTGGCAAGAATACACAGAAGAACTATACAAAAAAGATCTTCACAACCCGGATAATCACGATGGTGTGATCACTCACCTAGAGCCAGACATCCTGGGATGTGAAGTCAAGTGGGCCTTAGAAAGCATCACTACGAACAAAGCTAGTGGAGGCGATGGAATTCCAGTTGAGCTATTACAAATCCTGAAAGATGATGCTGTGAAAGTGCTGCACTCAATATGCCAGCAAGTTTGGAAAACTCAGCAGTGGCCACAGGACTGGAAAAGGTCAGTTTTCATTCCAATCCCAAAGAAAGGCAATGCCAAAGAATGCTCAAACTACCGCACAATTGCACTCATCTCACACACTAGTAAAGTAATGCTCAAAATTCTCCAAGCCAGGCTTCAGCAATACGTGAATGGTAAACTTCCAGATGTTCAAGCTGGTTTTAGAAAAGGCAGAGGAACCAGAGATCAAATTGCCAACATCTGCTGGATCATCAAAAAGCAAAGGAGTTCCAAAAAACATCTATTTCTGCTTTATTGACTATGCCAAAGCCTTTGACTGTGTGGATCACAATACACTGTGGAAAATTCTTCAAGAGATGGGAATACCAGACCACCTGACCTGCCTCTTGAAAAACCTATATGTGGGTCAGGAAACAACAGTTAGAACTGGACATGGAACAACAGACTGGTTCCAAGTAGGAAAAGGAGTATGTCAAGGCTGTATATTTTCACTCTGCTTATTGAATTTGTATGCAGAGTACATAATGAGAAGTGCTGGGCTGAAAGAAGCACAAGCTGGAATCAAGATTGCTGGGAGAAATTTCCATAACCTCAGATATGCAGATGATACCACCCTTATGGCAGAAAGTGAAGAGGAACTAAAAAGCCTCTTGATGAAAGTGAAAGTGGAGAGTGAAAAACTTGGCTTAAAGCTCAACATTCAGAAAACGAAGATCATGGCATCCAGTCCCATCACTTCATGGGAAATAGATGGGGAAACAGTGGAAACAGTGTCAGACTTTATTTTTTGGGCTCCAAAATCACTGCAGATGGTGACTGCAGCCATGAAATTAACAGACGCTTACTCCTTGGAAGAAAAGTTATGACCAACCTAGATAGCATATTGAAAAGCAGAGACATTACTTTGCCAACAAAAGTCCATCTAGTCAAGGCTATGGTTTTTCCAGTGGTCATGTATGGATGTGAGAGATGGACTGTGAAGAAGGCTGAGCACCAAAGAATTGATGCTTTTAAACTGTGGTGTTGGAGAAAACTCTTGAGAATCCCTTGGACTGCAAGGAGATCCAACCAGTCCATTCTGAAGGAGGTCAGACCTGGAATTTCTTTGGAAGGAATGATGCTGAAGCTGAAACTCCAGTTCTTTGGCCACTTCATGCAAAGAGTTGACTCATTGGAAAAGACCCTGATGCTGGGAGGGATTAGGGGCAGGAGAAGAAGGGGACGACAGAGGATGAGATGGCTGGATGGCATCATTGACTTGATGGACGTGAGTCTGAGTGAACTCCGGGAGTTGGTGATGGACAGGGAGGCCTGGCTTGCTGTGATTCGTGGGGTCACAAAGCGTCAGACACGACTGAGTGACTGAACTGAACTGAACTGAAGTGAAAGGCTTAGAACACGCCTACCTGAGTCCTTCAAGAATACATCTGATAAAATGTCTCTGATCTCATCTTCCTTGTTTTCTGCAGAACTGGTCTAATTGTAAAACAGTATTATTCTAAGAGACCCTCCAACTGGCCACCATTCACCATCCTCCAGTGGGTGCCACGGCCATGCAGTGTCACATAGAAAGACCAGGTGTGTCTTCTTTAAGCCCTGAGGATCAAATCTATCCCAGTTTTTCAGGATACAGTTCAAAGGAGTGAGGTTGGAATTGTTAGCTCCCATCTGTAAAAGAGAAAAAAAGGGACCAGCGCCATCTTTCTACCGGAGGCGTCCCTCCTGACTCTAGATGGGGGTGTAGACAGACTTCACACCAAAAGCTTTTCCTTCCTGGTCCGACTTAGTCAGTCCCTTACTGATGCAGGCGTCGTACTCGTCCCTCGTGGTTCTACCACCAAGACAGGGTGGGGATGCACCAGGGGTAGACCTGATGGTATCCCTGACTGACGTCCAGCTCTTAACCATTAAAACCTTGCTTGCCTCTGATGCTACCCAGGGTGCAATCAGAGTAACCTTCTGGAATGCATCCCAAGCTAAGACCGCTGGGGGAAACATTCATCACCTGAGTGCCTGTGCCTGACCCTGAGTATAGTCCTGACCACAATAAGACCAATATGAACATAATACTGAGATGTTCCTTCTAAGAGTCCCCACATCAGTATAAGAGCCTCCTTTGGTCCACTAGAGCCAGTGTTACCAAAGGAAAAAACCCGTTGCAGTCCCAATCTGAGTAATCTTTGACCTCAGAGATGTTCTTGGAACTAGAGCTCCATCTAGCTTCCGAACTTCTGATTCCTAGTGAGGCTAGGTGCTTCCTGACTACCAATCCAAGTTTGGGACCTAAGTCCCAGTACACAGTAACAGCATAGATCACAAGTCCCTTGAAAGTCTATGATTTGATAGATTAGGTTAGTACTTCTAATTCCCAAGGAGTTATGAAATGGTCAAAGCGACCAAAAAGTTTGCCTGAAAGAGGAGAGTTCAGTCCACACACTTTGCCCATTTCTGGTTGGTTCCCCAAAGGAGACACTGTGTGCCTCTTGGCATTGGCAGGTCGGTATAAACCCCCAACAGATTTCTGCCATAAGCCGTATGAGATCACCGTGGAACCACAGAGCAGGGCTCTTCACTTTCTTCGCTCAGGGCATTTCATTCATTCACACAAGGACACCACAGAGTCAGTAAAGTACAGCAGAAAACGTGTTCGCTAGGAGAACAAAGAACTAGAGCTCCAGACATCCTTACCTTGTCCTGAAGAATCCCGGATGAGCCCCCAAGATGAAAGGTTGTTGCTGAACAAAAAGATGCCAGGATTCTTGGCCTCCGAAGAAGAATTCCATCCGGGGCCAGAGACGAGGCTTGATCACTCAGAGCTTTTGTGTAATAAAGTTTTATTAAAGTATAAAGGAGATAAAGAAAGCTTCTGACATATGCATCAGAAGGGGGCAGAAAGAGTGCCCCCCTGCTAGTCTTCAGCTGGATGTCATATAGTCACTAGCAGTCTGTTAATGAAAGAAAGGAATGTCTTAAAACTCAGAATGGCACCAGGCCCCTCATCCATAAAATGCATTTTAGGATAATCTTGGCACCAGATGATTCATCCCGGGCCATAAAATGATTGACTTGACTCTTGTAGAAGGGCAGATTACCATACAAATAGTTTCATTTACATAGATTAGGGGGATAATATCTGAGTATAACATACTGGTTTGTCAAGTAGGTTCTGAGCTATTAGGCAGAACCGACTTGAAGATGGAGTTTGGGGTAAATGCATAGTACATTATCATAGCTTAAAACAAACGTTTCCATAAGAAAAATGCATTGGTTAACTCAAGGTTTGAGAATAGTTAACTTCAGGTGAAACCAGGTGTCATTATGGCAACACAGTATTTTAAGAGAAACCTCCTTTTAAATTTGTATAGAGAGGGAAAAAATATCGCCAGTTTGTTTCCTCCTGCTGCTTAAGAGAGATAAAAATGTCTGACACTAGCAGCCTATTTCCTCCGTTTGGAGACCTCTGGCCTTCCTGCCTATTATCTTCTCATCCCCCCCCTTTTCTTTTAGGAGAATTATGTTGCCTAGGGAAAGGGGGCATTGTTCTCGTTCCATAACTGCTTCCGAACTGACAAGGGGCGTTGTCCCTAGATTGGTGAGGCAACATATTCTCCTAACCCTCCTACTGAGGATTTCTGATCCAGGGGCCCCAAGTAGTAGTTGGAAGAAGCTGCAGCAGTAGCAGGAGTTTGAGCAACCATTAGTAACTTAAAAGCTTTCATGTGACTAGAAACAAATCCAGTAACACAGTTACTGATGTAGGGAGCAAACAGCAAAAACAAAGCAATCAGAATTATTGTAATTAAGATAGTTTTCTACCATGGGGAACTAGTTAACGTCTCCCAAAGTGAGGCAATTGAGACTTCAGGAGTATCCATAGCCCCAGTCATCTTGTTCATGTGTTTAGTCAAATGAGTAACATTAGTGCTCATATCAGGTATATATGTACAGCACTGAGTATGAAAAATGGCACAAGTTCCTCCTTGTGCAGCTGTCAGAATATCTAAAGCCAATCTGTTTTGTAAAACCACCTTTCTGATTTGTGCTTATTCAGCATTAAGAGCTGAAATAGGTTTTTGAGAATCTTGTCATGCCTGTTGAGTAAAATTAGTCAAAGCATCCACTCGTAGCATAACATCTGTGGTTCCCAAAGAGGGAACAAACACTGCAGCCAAATAATCATACCAGTGAAATACAGACCTTGCCCACCGAGTTTTAAGGTGGGGTAAATTAGCAGGCTTTCCTGGAAGCTCTGAAAATATAAAGCCGTGAGTAAAGGCTAGACCCAGGGTGCATCTCCCTATTCAATCAGGGGGAAGCCACACCCATAGGTAAGAGTCACATATCCGATAAGTCCCGTTTGGAGCAAGCCAGCATGACTGAGATATTCAGTCACAATTAGTGCCTGGTCAGACAAAGGGAGGAACTGAACTGGGGTTGGAAAACATGGGGATGATTACATTGCAGATTTCCTGAGGCAAAATCCCAATTGTTTCCAATCATTGTAATTAAGTTGTTGGCTAACTTTTGGGGATGGCCTTGTTTGTTCCCACCATATAGGGGCAGTAGATATTAGACGTCCTTTTCAGGAGTTAGCCATATAACTTCATCCCATATTTGATAAACGTCATGTAGAAAACCATTAGATCTAGACCTATTTGCCTTATGTAGAGTGAAATAGTCATTAAACTGAGACAATGTATAATCAAAATTAAGTCACGTTATGTCCATAGTTAGAGTACAAAGTGTTGCACCGGTCCATTTTAGGGTTGTTAGATGTCATCAGATGAAGAAGAGGCATCACATATGATTGTTGTCAAAGGAATTCGCAGATTTGAAGAAAGTCTTCCTTGAAGTGTAGATGTCCACCACAGGAAGCCTTCCTTCCACTGGTGAGGAGGGGAGTGCTCCGCAGACCCAGCAGTTAGACCGATTGTGGAATGCAGCATAGGAGTGAGCCCAGGACAGGAAGGCATTGTTTTGAGGATCAAAGGGCAGACTCAGGATTTTTGGAGCCAGCAGAAGTAGGCTCACACAGATTATTAGGCCCATCTGAAAAGTACAAAGTCAGAGCATAGAAAGTAAAGACATAAAATGAAGTCACTTAGTTCTGGTCAGGGTGCCACCTCTTAACTCGAGTGTGATGTACCCACGAATCAATTCCTGGCACTTTGACAGCTGTGGGAGAAGAAAGAATAACCTGGTAAGAGCCTCACCAGAGGGGCTTGAGGGATGGGCCCCCAGATCCCAATGTTTTTATGAGTACCTCGGTTGCTGGCTCAAATAGAGGCTTGCTTGACTCAGAGGCTGGGTCAGGAGTCGTCTCCTGGAGTTCTGTTAATGCCTGTTGAAAAGCCGAGAGCTGAGTTACATAACTAGCTACTTCCAAGGCTTCAGGGTCTATAACAATGTCTCTGCATAAGAAAGGCCTTCCACAAATACATTCAAAGGGGGATAGTTCGAGTCCTCATTAAAGCTATGGGTAGGACTTTAATCCAATTGTCCTGCGTCCCTTGAGTTAATTTGCACAGATGTCTTTTGACAATGTCATTAGCTTTTTCAACCTTTCCTGAGGATTAGGGTCTCCAGGAACAGTGTAAGTGATATTCTCTTCCTAGAGCTTTAAATATCCCCTGAGTTACAGCAGCTTAAAAGGTGGAGCCATTGTCACTCTGAAGGCTCCGTGACAGCCCAAACCTGGGGATAATTTCATGGATTAAAATCTTTACAACTTCCTTAGCCTGCTCACTACAACAGGGAAAAGCCTCAATCCATCCAGTAAAAGTATCCATCCAAACTTGTAAGCAAGAATACCTATTAGCTCTTGACATATGAGTAAAATCAATTTCCCAGTCCTCTCCAGGATGCTTTCCACTTCGTTGTAATCCAGGTTTTGGTTATTTTTCTGACGAACCTCACACCTTTTGATAATGTTCTTTAAAGTTTTCATTACATTTTTACCTTCAGACAAATGAGAAGCCATCTGGTAAGTACTCTCTACACCCAAATGAAAACTCTGGTGTAAACCTTTAAGAATTTTCCACTGAGCATTTTCAGGAATTATTAATCGTCCATCCTCTGTCTGTAACCATCCTTTCTCAGTAATCTTTGCTCCTGTTTTCTCATATCTTTCTAATTGTTCCTCAGTATATTGTGGTTTTTCCTCTTCCACAGGAGCTGTCCAGATCAAAGGAGTCTGTAGTGAAGGGGCTTCATAAAGTGCCACTTTTCTGGCTTGACAGTCAGCCAACTGATTACCTTTGGCTACTTTACTCCCATCCCTGCTGTGCCCATTGCAATGCATAACAGCTACTTCTTTAGGACAATATATAGCAGTTAAAAGCCTCTCCGTCTCTCTGAAATGCTTAATAGGTTCTCCTGTTGCTGTTTTAAACTGTCTTTCTTTCCATATTGCGTCACGAGCATGTAAAGTCAAATAAGCATACTTAGAATCCGTGTAGATATTTACTCGCTGCCCTTTGCTTAACTCCAGAGCTCAGGTCAGAGCCACAAACTCCACTAACTGAGCACTGGTTCCCTGGGGGAGAGATTTTGCAACAACCTTTCTGTATGCTGCAGTCCATCGGGTCACAAAGAGTCGGACACGACTGAATTGAACTGAACTGATGGAATATTCTATGAAGTCAAAGATTTGTACCTACAACACTAATAAGACACATAGCAGGCGATCAGGAAATTATTGATGATGAATGGCTGGGAAATTTGCCATTTACCTGTCTTGCTAAGTTGTACAGATACCTTCCAAGATGGGCAATGACCCCATTTTACTAATTATGACTCATGCAGAATCTGAAGGACACAAAAAACTCTAGTCTAGATTTTGCAATCATGTTTTTCAAGCTTCAAAATCTGCAATTCCTAGATGTGGGAATATCAGTGGGTCTTACAATTTCTTTATCCATTCATCCATCAATGAACGTAAACATTGTTTCCACATCTTAGCTATTGTAAATAATGATGCAACGGACATTGGAGTTCATATTTCTTTTCAACTTACTATTTTTATTATCTTTGGATAAATACACAGAAGTAGACTGCTGAATCATATGGTATTTCTATTATTCATTTTTAAGGAACCTCCATACTATTTTCCATAGTGGCTGTACCAGTTTACATTCCCACCAAGAGGGCACAAGTGTTCTCTTTTCTCCACTTTAGGCCAACACTAAGTGTTATTTCTTGTCATTTTGATTATATGCTGAGGTGAAATTTAACATCTGAAAGCAGGATATAGAAGGGCCTCATTCATCCTGTGATAAATTGGAACTGAGAATTTGCTTGGTTTCAGGAGTTACAGGATAAACTAAGCTCAATGAAATCCCCAAAACAGACATCAAAAGAAGCCCTGTACCATATGGAGAGTGAGGTGACCCTAAGTGCAGAGGACGGATGAAGATCACATAAATATAACATTAGTAGGCAAAGGATCCAGACTCACAGGGATTTAATGTGAACAAATTCACAATTATGTCAGACCAGTTTCTCACTGCATCTTTGGACACTGGTCAAACTGGCAAGTCATGCCAAGGCCACAGTCACTTCCTTTCTTATCTTTTGGATGTGACAATGTCATTCTGCATACAAGATACCAGAAAATTCAGAAACTTTACAACCAAAGAACTTATAGATTTCACTTTGAATTTACTGCTTTGGCAGATTTGTGTGTAGTTTGGTAAGGGACTAGTTTGGTGATGTCTGTTTTGCACCTTGAGAATGACGCAGCCATCCCTACCACCCATATAGCTGCTATCTATCAATCTAATTTATCTTGACCCACCCGCTGAACATATTTGTCACATGCTATACTCACTACCTTTCACTACTCCCTCACTCCTATTATCCTTCATGAAAGCCCAAACATTCTCAGGCTGACTTGGCCAGCCTGGAGCCTGTCTCCTCAGGAATATTATGTTCCATTTCACCTGGTGCTCTCATGGCCACAGTCATGCCCTTGTCATCAGGAAAAAAACATACCCATTGAATGCCATACTCTACATCCCCCTCTCTCATCAGCAGCAACACTATCTCCAGTTCTAGATCCCTTCCTCTAATGTCCCTGTGCTGACAGCTGTCAACCTCATGGAGGCCTCTAATCTACTAACCACACATGTTTGTCACTATTTATTGGGACCTCATGTTCTTTCCCCCTTCTTATCTCATTTACCTGTTATTTGAAGCCACCTCCTATAGACTTTAAAGGCTCTTTCTCTTGTCTCGTGCCATTTTGCTCATGCGGCATCACCTTGATAAACTGTAGTTTATCTTCCTATTTGTATGCAAGAAGCTAAGAAATGCTCAGCCAAACTTAAAACATAGTTGGATGGTTTCACTTAGAATTTGTGACTGTAAAACATTATTTCCAACATTCTCTACAGTGACCTATGAATTCCCACTCTATTATAGTATAACTAAGGAAATAAAACAACTGTAAACATACACACTGAACCCTAGTCATCCACTCAGATTCTGAATTGGTTGTATCTGATCTCTGACTCTGGTCAAATAATAAGCTCTGACCTTGGTCAACCATTAACTTGATCTTGATCACATACCAAGCTCTGAGCTTGAAATACACTAAGTTCTGATCCTGGTGACACACTGCAGGATGGCCATATTCATACAGTGATCTTTACTCTGGTCACCACCAAGTCCTGGAGTCACATCACACACCGAGCCCTATTCGGTCAGAGCCTAAGCCTGGGAAAACCTCACACCTTGAGACTACTACTGGTCACATGCTGAGTCCTGACCCTAATCACATGCTGATGCCTGACTTGGGTCCCACATTATTCCCAATGCCGGTCACACACTTTCTTAGCCCTGACCCCACAAACTCTTTGGGCCCTGATTTGGTCACATATAAGCCATGAACCTGGTCACATACTGAGCCTTAAATTTTGCCACACCTTGAGCTATGACCCCAGTTCCATACTGAGTCCTGATTATGTTAACACACTGAGCCTTGACCCAATTATTACACTTGTGCACTGACCCTGATCACACTCCTATCAGGGGCCCAGATCATGTGCTAAGCCTTTAACTTGGGAATAGTCTTGATTCAGGTTGCAGTGGAGATTTGTCTGTTCATACAGTGGATATTGAGCTGAGTCACTGGATGTATCTTTATAGTGGTCACCCAATGAGCCATAAGCCTAATCACATCATGAGTCCTGAATCTGGTCACACACTGAGTTATGACCCTGATCTCCCTGTTAACCCTGATCCTGGTCAGGTGGTGAGCCTTCACACTTGTTACATGTCTCACATTGAGCAGTGACTCAAGTTACATACCAAAACCTGACTCTTTTATCATACTGATTCTTTACTTGATAACAACTTGACAGAAGTCACCCCGGGCACATCCTGAGCCCTTAACCTGTCCACACACTGAACCCATACAATGGTAAGTCATTGAGCCTTATGCATATCACATAAAGAACCATGACAGCAATCACACATTGAGTTTTATCCTAATCACACAATTGATTCTGACCCTGGTCCTAATTTAAGCCCTAACCCAGGTCATATGCTCAGTCCTGACTCTGCTCTCAAGCTGAGCATTGACCTTTGATAGCTGATGAACCCCGAAACTGCTCATACTCTGAACCCTAAACGTTAGGCAAATTTTCAGCCACTTACTGATTAATGAACTGGAACCCTGATTGCAACTGATCCAGGACCCTAGTCAGCTGCTGAGCTCTGACCCAGTCACATGCTGAGCCCTGACCTCTGTCACCTGCTGTTGTGCTCTGATCATGGTCAAGCCCTGATCCTAGTCAAATGTTGAGCAATGAATCTTGTCACTCAGCCCTAACTCTGATCAGTCATTCAGCTCTGATTCTGATCTTATGATGCACCTTGTTTCTGGTCACCTGCTGACCACTGATGCATGTCACACTGTGATATCTGATCCTAATACTCTCTTAAGCCCTGACTCTAATCACATGCTAAACTCTGACTCTCTCACAGACTGGCAGCTAATCCTATAAACACACAGATCCCTATCACTGGTCACCCTCTGGGCACTGACTCTGGTTTGATGCTGATGCCTGGCTGTTCATATACTATGCTCTACTCCTGGTCACAGAATGTGCCCTGACTCTGGTTTCCCACCCTTGACTCAGATCACAAGATGAGCCCTTAACCTGGTTACTCTGATCAAAGATACTGCTCATGCAGTAAACTCAACCCTGACTATACTGTGAGCCCTAATCCTGGTCACAAGCTGAGCCATGAACCTTGTCACACACTGAGCCATTACTCTAGTTAGATGTGCGGAACTGAACTTAGTACATACTCAGCCTATCCCTGCTCACACTCTGATTACAAAACCCAATCACCCAATGATACCTGATGCTGTTATAATGACTCTGACTTTAATCAAATGCTGAGATTTGATGCAGATCATTTACAGAGCTGTGATCCAGGTAACATACTAAGTCCTGAATGTGATTACATGTTGAGCATTACCTTGTTTATACAATGAGTCCTGATGCTGGTCTTGTATAGAATTTGGACTCAGTCATTCCTTGTGCCCTGACCCTTGTCACCTAATGAGCCCAGAAACACACTGGGCTGATTCAGTCCAAGCATTGAGACTTTATCTTAGTCACACTGTTAGGTCTGATCTCTGTCATGCTCTGATCTCTGTCAAGCTCTGATCCTTGTCACATGCTGAACTCAAATCACAAAAACATTGTGACCCCAGAATCCATACACTTGCTAATGCATGATCATACTCTAACACTGAGGCCAGATCTTGATCACACACTGAGCTGTGATTTGGGTCAAAAACTAAGATCAAACCGTAAACACATGCTGAACACAAATTCTGGTCACAAGCTGACTACTACTCCAGCTCTCATGCTGATCCCTTACTCCACTGACATGCTGAACTCTAATACTGGTTGCACACCAATGGTAGTCATAGGGATCACTGATGTTGGTCACAGATTGGTTCCTGACCCTAATTGGACAGCTGCTGTTCTCTTGTGTGGCCATGCACTGACCCTGAAACTCGTGAGTCTTGCCCCACTGACCTGCTGAGGCCTGATCCCACTCATTTGCTGGGCATTGACCCTGGTTATACACTGATACTTCTCACTCTTTAAATACTGAATCTGGTCATATCCTGCACCCTGACACTAGGTAACCTATGAGCCTTGAAAACATTCAGATGCTGAGCATTGAGCTCCGTCAATTTCTGTCCGTGATCACACACTGAGCACCAACCTCAGTAACACTATGAAAACTGATCAAGATCACACTGAATCATGTTCCCAGTTGTCTTCTGAACACTATCCTTTGTCACATACGCAGTCCTAATCCTGGTTGCATGCTTAGCCCAGTCTTGTCAGGCACTGAACTCTGACCTTCATCACTTTCTAAACTCTAACCCTGATACACACTAATTCCTGACTCACTCAGCAGAAAACTGACTTCTGTCACACTATGTGCCCTGTCCCCTGTGACTGACTTTGTTCTCATCTATGGTCACCTACTGAAAACAAATACACATGTTGATTCTTAAAACTGGGCAAACACTAACCAGGCAAAACCACGAAATATCTATCTATCTATGATTTATCTATCATCTGATGTTTATATCTATACCTCTCTATATTAAAAATACATATTCTATATTTAATCCCTCTCTAAAAAGACATATATATGAATACATGGACTTCCCCTGTGGCTCAGCAGTAAACGGTCTTCCTTCAATGCAGGAGCTGTGGTAGACGTAGGTTTGATCCTCAGGTCAGGAAGATCCCATGGAGGAGGGCATGGCAATCCACTCCATGGGATTGTCCTAGAGAATCCCAAGGACAGACGAGCCTGGTAGGCTATAGTCTATAAGGTCGCAGAGTCTGACATGACAGAAGTGACTTAGCACATATGTGCACATATATGAATACATATGATAATATTCATATATATGAATATATACACTAGTTGCATTTGGAGAGTCTCTCTTTTTCTGAGCACCACTCAAAGCAAGCAACTTTTGGAGTCACTTGGTAAATGGGTCACAGAAAATGCCCAAATGGAAAAAAAAAATGTTGCCTCTAAAATTCAAAGGCCCCATTGGCATTATTCCTCTTTTTTCCTTGTGAAGGTATGGACCATTTGGAACAATTTACCCTTTTCTTTTGCTGATATTGTTCAGTTGCTAAGGACTGTTCGACTCTTTATGACCCTTTGAAGAGAAGCATGCAAAGCTTCACTGTCCTGCACTGTCTTACAGAGTTTGCTCAAATTCACGTGCATTGAATCAGTGATGCTATCTAAACATCTCTTCTTCCCCTACCCTCTTCTACTTTTGGCTTCAACCTTTCCCAGCATCAGGGTCTTTTACAGTGAGTTGGCTCTTCACATCAGGTGTCGAAGTATTGCTGCTTCAGCCTCAGCATCAGTCCTTCCAAAAAATATTCAGGTTGATTCCTCTTAGGATTGACTGGTTTGATCTTTTAGCAGTTCAGAGGACTCTCAATAGTCTTCTCCAGCTCAACAATTAGAAAGCATCAATTCTTCAGTGCTCAGTCTTCTCCATGGTCCAACTCTCATATCAGTACATGACTACTGGAAAAATCATAACTTTGACTACAGACCATAGTCAGCAAAGTGATGTCTCTGCTTTTTAATACACTGTCTAGGTTTGTCATAGTTCTCCTTCCAAAAAGCAAGCATCTTTTAGTTTCACAGCCGCAGTCACCATCCTCACTGATTTTGGAGCCCAACAAAATAAAATCTGACTCTGCTTCCACTTTTTCTCCTTCTCTTTCCCATGAAGTAATTCCAATCCCAAAGAAAAGCAATGCCAAAGAATGCTCAAACTACTGCACAATTGCACTCATCTCACACGCTAGTAAAGTAATGCTCAAAATTCTCCAAGCCAGGCTTCAACAATACGTGAACGGTGAACTTCCAGATGTTCAAGCTGGTTTTAGAAAAGGCAGAGGAACCAGAGATCAAATTGCCAACATCCACTGGATCATCAAAAAAGCAAGAGAATTCCAGAAAAAAAAAAAAAAACATCTATTTCTGCTTTATTGACTATGCCAAAGCCTTTGACTGTGTGGATCACAATACACTGTGGAAAATTCTTCAAGAGATGGGAATACCAGACCACCTGACCTGCCTCTTGAGAAATCTGTATGAAGATCAGGAAGCAACAGTTAGAACTGGACATGGAACAACAGACTGGTTCCAAATAGGAAAAGGAGTATGTCAAGGCTGTATATTGTCACCCTGCTTATTGAACTTATATGCAGAGTACATCATGAGAAATGCTGGGCTGGATGAAGCACAGGCTGGAATCAAGATTGCCAGGAAAAATATCAGTAACCTGAGATGTGCAGATGACACCACCCTTATGGCAGAAAGTAAAGAAGAACTAAAGAGCCTCTTGATGAAAGTGAAAGAGGAGAGTGAAAACGTTGGCTCAAAGCTCCACATTCAGAAAACAAAGATCATGGCATCTGGTCCCATCACTTCATGGCAAATAGATGGGGAAAAGGTGGCTGACTTTATTTTTTGGGGCTCCAAAATCACTGCAGATGGTGACTGCAGCCATGAAATTAAATGATGCTTACTCCTTGGAAGGAAAGTTATGACCAACCTAGGCAGCATATTAAAAAGAAGGAATATTACTTTGCCGACTAAGGTCCGTCTAGTCAAGGCTATGGTTTTTCCAGTGGTCATGTATGGATGTGAGAGTTGGACTATAAAGAAAGCTGATGGCCGAAGAATTGATGCTTTGAACTGTGGTGTTGGAGAAGTTTCTTGAGAGTCCCTTGGACTGCAAGGAGATCCAACCAATCCATCCTAAAGGAGATCAGTCCTAGGCATTCACTGGAAGGACTGATGTTGAAACTGAAACTCCAATACTTTGGCCAACTGATGTGAAGAGCTGACTCATTTGGAAAGACCCTGATGCTGGGAAAGATTGAGGGTAGGAGAAGAAGGGGAGGACAGAGGATGAGATGGTTGGATGGCATCACTGACTCAATGGACATGAGTTTGAGTCAACTCTGAGTATTGATGATGGACAGGGAAGCCTGGCGTGCTGCAGTCCATGGGGTTGCAAAGAGTCAAACATGACTGAACAAGTGAACTGAACTGAATAGGACTGGATGCCATGATCTTCGTTTTTTGAATGCTGGGTATTAAGTCAGCTTTTTAACTTTACTCTTTCACCACCATCAAGAGGCTTTTTCTTTCTTCTCCACTTTCTGGCATTAGAGTGGTCTCATCTGCATATGTGAGGTTGTTGATATTTCTCCCAGCAATCTTGATTCCGGCTTGTGATTCATCCAGCTGGCATTTCACATGACGACTCTGCATGTAAGTTAAATAAGCAACATACAGCCTTGTAGTATTCCTTTCTCAATTTTGAACCATTGAGTTGTTCAACGTCCTGTTCTAACTGTTGTTTCTTGACCTGCACACAGATTTTTCAAGAGACAGGTAATGTATGTAACTCTGTCTACAATCAAAACTTTAGTGTAGACAATGAAGCAGAAGTAGACGCTTCCTTGGAATTCCCTTGCTTTCTCCATGATCCAAAGGATGTAGGCAATTTGATCTGTCATGCCTCTGCCTCTTCAAACCCCACTTTTACATCTGGAAGTTCTAGTTCATGTACTGCTGAAGCCTATCTTGAGGGATTTTGAGCATAACCTTGCTAGCATTTGTATTGAGAGCAATTGTATGGTAGTTTGAACACTCTTTTGCATTGCTCTTCTTTGGGATTGGAATGAAAACTGACCTTTTCCAGCCCTGTGGCCACTGCAAAGTTTTCCAAATTGAGTGCAGCACTTGAACAGCATCATCTTTTAGGATTTGAAATAGCTCAGCTGCTATTCCATCACTTTCACTAGCTTTGTTAATAGTAGCATTTCCTAAGGCCCACTTGACTTCACACTCCAGGATGTCTGGCTGTAGATGAGCAACACCATCGTGATTATCTGGGTCATTGTGTGGGTAAGTCACTCAGTCAGGTCCAACTCTTTGTGATCCCACAGACTATAACCTGCCAGGCTCCTCTGCCCATGGAATTCTCGAGCCAAGAATACTGAAATGGGTTGCCTTTCCTTCTCCAGGGATCTTCCTGACCCAGGGGTTGAACCCAGGTCTCCTGCATTCCGGCAAATGTTTCACCTTCTAAGCTACCAGGAAAGCTTCTGGGGGCATTAAGACATTTGTTTTTTAGTTTTTCTGTGGATCCTTGCCACCTCTTGTTAATTTCTTCCACTTCTGTTAGGTCCTTACCATTTCTATCTTTTATCGTGCCCATCCTTGCATGAAAGGTTCCCCTGATATCTCCAACTTTCTTGAAGAAATCTCTAGTCTTTTCTATTGTTTAGTTTTCTTCTATTTCTTTGCATTGTTCATTTAAGAAGGCCTTATCTCTCCTTGCTCTTTTCTGGATCTCTGCATTCAGTTGGGTGTATCTTTCACCTTCTTCCTTGCCTTTTGCTCATCCTCTTTCCTTACCTATTTGTAAAGCTATCTCAGAAAACCACTTTGCCTTCTTGCATTTCTTTTTCTTTGGAATGGTTTTGGTCACTGCCTCCTGAACAGTGTTACAAACCTCTGTCCATAGTTTTTCAGGAACTCTGTCTACTTCATCTAATTCCTCGAATCATTTGTCTATTACTATTCTAGATTACTAATCTATTATATGTAACAGTATGTTGGAAATTATTATTTCTTATTAAAAATGTTACTATACATCTTGCCTTGAGATAATAATCTGATGTTACCATATATTCTCATTCAGAAGCAGTTGTCCTTATAGAATAGTGGACAGATTTATTCAACTCTCAGTTACAGCATCTTACTAGCAACAACAATTTTCAACTCACATGCAAAATTCATCTATAGCTTTATTGTTATTTTATTAGTTCATTTTACCCTACTTGGGCTTTCCTGGTGGCTCAGATGGTTAAGAATCTCCCTGAAATGCAGGAGGCCTGAGTTCAATCCCTGGGTCAGAAAGATCCCCTGGAGAAGGAAATGGCAACCCACTCCAGTATTCTTGCCTAGAGAATTCCATGGACAGAGGGGGCCATAGTCCATGGGATTGCAAAGAGTCGGACATGATTGAGTGACTAACACTTTCACCCTACTTGCACCTTTTTTCAGCGTGTCTCATTGTTCCACCTTTGTTTCTGCTCACCTGGCTGCTTCTTTTTCCTTTTTAACTATTTCGTCTTTCACCTCACATTCCACATCACTCCCATATTGCTGGATTTAGTGTTTCAGCTAGTGCTGTAGCTGTTGTTAGTTGTAGTTGTCCAGTGTTTCTACCAAATTAAGGCTCTTTACTATACCCCTTCATGATCTATTCAGTTTTGTTGTTGAATAGTCCAGCACCAAGATCCTAGTTGCCTAAGACTGCTGTGAAATGGGGCATTGCCACAGATCCAGCACTGTGGCTGCCCTTGCCTTCCAAGGCAAAGGATTAAGATAATGGAATTTTGGGGTGTTCATGGTAACACTTTGGGATAAATGCTAACCCATATGCCAAGGACAAACTACAAGCCAACAGTAGTATCATCCATTAGGTTGTTGCCCCCTGGTGGCCTACAGCTAAAGAGTCTTTGCCCACTGAGGCAGAGGAGGAGTCTTCTGAGTGAGGCTTGAGGAAGATAATCAGTAGGAGAGTGAGGACAGGGCATCAAACCCTGTCCCCTGTGACTTTGGAGATAAAAAGCTGAATTGGCTCCTCCTTCCACTTTCTCACTCAAGGCTAAAATAAGGCAACTTGTTTGCCCAGCAAGGAGTTCCTTCTCTCCAGTTTAAAGACTTTTCTGAAGAAGATCTCAAAGGCACATGAGAACTATCAGGTCTTGAGCACAGTAAGGCCTCCAAAGAGGGTGGTAAGGCCACTTTGTGCATTCCAGTGCTGTACGTGGAGCTTAGGATAGTTGGTAGGAACCAGCTGAAGAGTAGGCTATTGAGTGGCAGAAGCATATGATGGGAAACAGCCTCTGGGAAGCCTAGACTAAGGAGACTTCCATCTCCTATCAGTATCAGTATCAGTTCAGTCGCTCAGTCGCGTCCGACTCTTTGTGACCCCATGAACTGCAGCACGCCAGGCCTCCCTGTCCGTCACCAACTCCTGGAGTTCACACAAACTCATGTCCATTGAGTTGGTGATGCCATCTAACCATCTCATCCTCTGTCATCTCCTTCTTCTCCTGCCTTCAATCTTTCCCAACATCAGGGTCTTTTCAAGAGTCAGCTCTTCACATCAGATGGCCAAAGTATTGGAGTTTCAGCTTCAACATCAATCTTTCCAATGAACGCCCAGGACTGATTTCCTTTAGGATGGACTGGTTGGATCTCCTTACAGTCCAAGGGACTCTCAAGAGTCTTTTCCAACACCACAGTTCAAAATCATCAACTCTTCGGCGCTCAGCTTTCTTTACAGTCCAACTCTCACAACCATACCATACTACTGGAAAAACCACAGCTTTGACTAGATGGACCTTTGTTGGCAAAGTAATGTCTCTGCTTTTTAGTATGCTGTCTAAGTTGGTCATAACTTTCCCTCCATGGAGTAAGCATCTTTTAATTTCATGGCTATAATCACCATCTGCAGTGATTTTAGAGCCCCCAAAATAAAGTCAGCCACTGTTTCCACTGTTTCCACTGTTTCCCCATCTATTTGCCATGAAGTGGTGGGACCAGATGCCATGATCTTAGTTTTCCATATGTTGAGCTTTAAGTCAACTTTTTCACTCTCCTCTTTCACTTTCATCAAGAGGCTCTTTAGTTCTTCTTCACTTTCTGCCATAAGGGTGGTGTCATCTGTATATCTCAGGTTACTGATATTTCTCCTGGCAATCTTGATTCCAGCTTGTGCTTCATCCAGCCCAGCGTTTCTCATGATGTACTCTGCATGTAAGTTAAATAAGCAGGGTGACAATATACTGCCTTGATGTACTCCTTTTCCTATTTGGAACCAGTCTGCTGTTCTATGTCCAGTTCTAACTGTTGCTTCCTGACATGCCCACAGGCACTTCCAATTCTAGAAATGGTGTTCCTCACAGACCCAAAGAGGGAAAACCCATGCTTTGGCATTCTTGTCAGTTTCTGCATTTTTTTTTTTCACTTCTGGTAGCCAACTCCCACTCCCAGATGAGATGAGTAAATTTTCAAGAATTTTTACCAAAGAGAAGACCAATCTTCTCTTGATTTATTGGGGTGGTACAAGGAACCAGTTTATTGAGAACTTATCTACAATAATGAATCAGTTTTAAAAATACCGGCTTGATTTCACTTTAGAAGTGCCAATTTATGTTTGTCTCTCTATGAATTTCATCTCAAATCATTTGCACCTCCCATTCCAACAGGTAAGGGAACACTAAAACCTTTACTATTCTTGACTTAAATTTTATATGCTTATTTTTAGTGGTTTTATAATTTATTCAAAATGTATATGTCCCTTGCCAATCTATGGACAAGACCAGATGTGAACAAAATAGTTGGGTCAATAAGGGATGTCAAATCAAGTGAAAAGGACCATAATAGGAAATTTAATTGCTGTCTAAAATTATTAAAATAATGTGTCATATGAAATAATCATATAAATGAGTTGGTCTTATAACTTTTTAGTTCAATAAAATGTATTCTGTCAGGCAGAGTTATATAAGGCATATAAGACTATCTCATTCATGAAGGCAAGAAGAAAATCAATAATATAGTTTAAAAAATCATTGTAATTTTAGGTTATTTAAATAGAAAGTTTTCACTTCATGCTATTAGTAATAAAAAACAGGAAGCTTTTCTTGTATGTTTTCTTTTATAAGATTTAGAATTTTGCATTCTATCCTCATGTTTTTAAGATCCACTTTGAATTACCCTTTTATACAATGCAAATTAATACTCTTTTCTTTTCTTCTTTCTTTGCTAAACAGATATCCAACTCTATGATCATTTGTTGAAAAGTCTACAATTTTTGCACTTAACTTCCTTTGCACCTTTGTTAAAAATCAGTTTTCTATATACGTGGAGGCTTATTTTTCACCCCTCTCTTTTGTTTCATGGATCTACATATTTTGATTCTAAAACTACAATGTCTTGATTAGTGTAGCATTTTTAAAGATTTTTTAATCCAAAATTTTTATAGCATATACTCCATTTAATGTTATTTTGAAACATTGGCTATATTCCCTGTTCTGTACAATATACTCTTGTAGCTTATATATTTTATATATAGTGGTTCATACCTTTTGATCCCTTACCGGTATATTGCTCCTTCCCATCTTCCCTCTCTTCATTGGTAATCACCGCTTTGTTCTCTGTATCTGTGAGTCTGTTTCTGTTTTGGTATATTCACCTGATGTTTTAATTTTTTAGATTCCACATATAGATGAAAATGGGCTTCCCTGTGGCTCAGCTGTTAAAGAATCTGCCTGCAATGCAGGAGACCTGGGTTCGATCCCTGGGTTAAGAAGATCCCCTGGAGAAGGGAAATGCTACCCACTCCAGTATTCAGGCCTGGAGAATTCCATGGACTGTATAGTCCATGGGGTCACAAAGAGTCGGACATGACTGAATAACTTTCACTTTCATAGATGTAAACAAAAATATTTGTCTTGTTTTACTTTTTGCGTTAAGCTCACTACTCTCCAGTTCCATCCATACTTTACCAATAGCAAATTTTCATTTCTTTTCATGGTCAATTAGTATTTATGATTAGTGTATGAAAATACACTATACTTTCTTTATCCATTCATCTGTTGATGGACACTTAGGTTAATTCCATATCATGGCTATTATAAACAATGCAGTTGTAAACATTGGAGTGCATGTGATGTGCTGTCCTTAGTCGTTCAGTCGTGTCCAACTCTTTGTGACCCCATGGACTGCAGCTCCCAAGGCTCCTTTGTCCACGAAATCCTCTATGCAAGATTACTGGGCTTCCCTGGTGACTCAGATGGTAAGAAATCTGCCTGCAATGCAGGAGATTTGGCATATAAATAGAGAAATGACAACTCACTGCAAAATGTGTAATGGTGAAATACACACAGGAACAAGATGATATAGAAAAAATAGTGATGCCCTTGGCTGAGTCTAAAGAAGGCTTCCAGTGGAGGTGACTTCTGAGTTGCAGACAAATAAGAATCCAGTGACTTCCATTCAGCCCAGAATCATGCCTGCCATCCAATAGCATCCAGAGTCCCAGAACCACGTTTTGGCCTGAAGTTTTCAGTTTTCCATTTAACCAACATTTTTCTCCCTTTCCCATCAAGTTTCTAGCTTAGATATTCCATTTATTTACTTGCTATAGTAAATAAATATGCTTACTGAGCTATAGTCCTTATTTTGCCCCCAATAAAGCTTAACTCATAATTCTTACATTGTGAATTTTTGGTCAGCAAAGAGTACCATGAACATCTTCCTGCTAACAAGTTGTATAACCTTGATGACATGAATAAATTCTTAGAAACACATGACTTACTAAGATTGACCACAGATAGCCTGAATCAGCAATTGAAAACCTCCCATAAAGGGAAAACTCATAATTAAATTATTTAATTTGTGAATTCTGACAAACATTCCAAGAAAAATTCACATGAATCCTTCACAAACTCTTCCAAAATAACCTCTTTCCAAACAGGAAGGAGCCTGAACTTAGTCTTTGAACCCAGCATTTCCCTGATATGCAAACCAGACAAAGATACTACAGAAAAATATCCTTGGTTAATACCAATGCAAAACTCTTCAACAAAACAGTAGCAAACAGACTGCAAGAGCATATTTATAAGATTGTACACCATGACCAACAGGTTTTTATTCCTGCAATGCAAAGATGGTTCAACACAGGAAAATCAATCAAAACTACAGCACATGAATAGAACAAAAGAAAAACTCCCCATGATCATTTCAATTGATGCAGAAGAATACTCGATAAAATTCTACAAGTTTTCATGATAAACACATTTCACATACTAGGAATAAAGGGATATTACATTAACATTCTAAAGTCCATGTCAGAAAGCCTATAGATAGCATTGCATGCAATTATGAAAGGCTGAAAATATTTTCCCTAAGGTCAGAAATATGACAAAGATCCCTTATCTTGCCACTTTTATTTAACATTGCAATGGAAGTCCTACAAAGAGTGATTAAGCAAGAAAAAGAAAAGAAAAATAAAGCATCCACATTGGAAAAGAAGTAAAATTGTCTCTGTTTACTGACAAAAACATATATGTAGAAAACCTTAGAGATTACACATACACACGTGCACACACACTAAAACAAATTCAGCCAAGTTGCAAAAATTAATACTGTTAATACATAAAAAATTAAGTCATATTTTTATATACTAAAAATGATTAATCCAAAAAGGAAATTCAGAAAACAATTCTATTTACAATAATGTAAAAAATAATTAGGAATACATTTAACAAAGAAAGTGAAAGTGGCAAACTGAAAACAAAACATTGCTGAAAGAAAGTAAAGAAAGCATAAATAAATGAAAAAATATCTCATGCTCATGAATTGGAAGATGTAATGTTGTAAAGATATCAATAAAATACAGATTTTGTGTAATCCCTATCAAAATCCTGATGGCATTTTTTACCAAAACAGAAATATCCATCCTTTCCATGTCCTGGCTATTATAAACAGTGCTGTGATGAACATTGGTGTACATGTGTCTCTTTCAATTCTGTCAATGTATGGCAAAACCAATACAGTATTGTAAAGTAAAGAAAGTAAAAATAAAAATTAAAAAACAAAAGAAAGAAATATCCATCCTTAAATTCCTATGGAATGACAAGGAATTCTGAATATTCAAAACAAAGTTGAAAAGAGAAAAAATTTGGAGCTTTCATGCTTCCTGATTTCAAAACTGCTTATCAAGCTAGACTAATCAAAACAGTGTAGTACTGTCACATAAAAGCATAAATATATACCAGTGGAATAGAATAGAATATGGAGATGAGAAATAAACCCTGAACTATATGGTGAAATGATTTTCAAAAAAGAAGACAGTTTTTTTTTTTTTTAAATATCATATGTGAAACAGATCACCAGTCTAGATTTGATGCATGAGACAGGTTGCTCAGAGCTGGTGCACTGGGAGAACGCTGGGGGATGGGATGAGGAGGGATGTGGGAGGGGCGGGTTCAGGATGGGGAACACATGTACACCCATAGCTAATTCATGTCAATGTATGGCAAAACCCACTACAATATAGTAAAGTAATTAGACCCCAATTAAAATAAATAAAATTTAAAAATACTGTTGTGAAAACTGAATATTTAAATGCAAAACAGTGAGTTTTGACCCCTGTCTTCCATGATATACAGAAATTAATGCACAATGGATCAAAGACCTTAATGTAAAAGGAAAAAGTATAAAACTCTTAGAAGAAAACATAGAGAAAAAGCTTTAGACATTGCATTTGGCAGATTTGACTTAATGGATATGATACAAAATTTCAACAACACTAAAAAAAATGATACTCCTATTTTGGGTGCATATATATTTATAATTGTTATGTCTTCTTCTTGGATTGATCCTTTGATCATTATGTAGTGTCCTTCTTTGTCTCTTTTCACAGCCTTTGTTTTAAAGTCTATTTTATCTGATTATGAGTATTGCTACTCCTACTTTCTTTTTGCTATTTTCATGGAGTATCTTTTTCCAGCCCTTCACTTTCAGTCTGTATCGACCCCTTGTTTTGAGGTGGGTTTCTTGTAGACAACATATATAGGGGTGTTGTTTTTATATCCATTCATCCAGTCTTTGTCTTTTGGTTGGGGCATTCAACCCATTTACGTTTAAGGTAATTAGTGATAAGTATGATCCCGTTGCCATTTACTTTATTGTTTTGGGTTCGAGTCTATACACCCTTGTTGTGTTTCCTGTCTAGAGAAGATCCTTTAGCATTTGTTGGAGAGCTGGTTTGGTGGTGCTGAATTCTCTCAGCTTTGCTTGTCTGGAAAGCTTTTGATTTCTCCTTCATATATGAATGAGATCCTTGCTGGGTAGAGTCATCTGGGCTGTAGGTTATTTTCTCATCACTTTAAGTATGTCCTGCCATTCCCTGCTGGCCTGAAGAGTTTCTATCGAAAGATCAGCTGTTATCCTTATGGGAATCCCCCTGTGTTATTTGTTGTTTTTCCCTTGCTGCTTTTAATATTTGTTCTTTGTGCTTGATCTTTGTTAATTTGATTAATACGTGTCTTGGGGTGTTCCACCTTGGGTTTACCCTGTTTGGGACTCTCTGGTTTCTTGGACTTGGGTGATTATTTCCTTCAAAATTTTTAGGAAGTTTCAACTATTAAAATAAAGCTTTGTCTCATGGTTTTCTTTGCTGGGGTCTGGGACAGCCTCCAATGCGGGAAAATAATGTCCCAGAGGTCTCTGAGATTTTCCTCATTTCTTTGTTTTTCAACTCTCCAGCTCTATTCCATTCTATTCTACCACCCAATCTTAAAACGGCCTTGAACTAAACTACATTTCTCCAAAGAAGTTATACAGATGTATTGCAAATTCACTTTAAGCTTCTATTTCCAATTTTTTAGAATCTCCACACTGTTCTCCATATTTGCCTTATGACCCAGCAATCCCACTGCTGGGCATACACTAGAAAACCAGAAATTCTTTATCACGGTACTTCCAAATCTTCATTGCAGATTGCTTATAATTGCCAGGCATTTCACCTGTTCCTTTACCTGCTGAGTATTCCTCTGTCTCTTCATCTTGTTTATATCACTGTGTTTGGTGGCCTTTCTGTATTCTGGCAGTTTGTGGAGTTCTCTTTATTGTGGACTTTCCTCACTGTGGGGGTTGTATGGGTATTTAAGGTTTCCTGGTTAGGGAAGCTTGTGTCAGTGTTCTGGTGGAGCTGGATTTCTCTGGATGGTAATGATAATGTAAGAGGCAGCAATGAACAGATGTATGAACAGCCTTTGACCCTGTGGGGCAGGCGAGGTGGGAGATTTGGGAGAATTGCACTGGAATGGCTTTCTATATGAACGAATCAGTGTTCAGGTATGGTTTAGAGGAGCTTGGGGCGGTGACTGAGCTCCTGAGGGATGTTAGGAGGGAGGAGGGAGGGGGTTCTGGGAACATATTTACACCTGTCATGGATTCATGTTGATGTATGGTAAAACCAATACATTATCTAGAAATTACCACTGTTAAAACATAATTTAATTTAAAAAACATGAAAGATGAGGTCATACTCATTATCAGAGAAATGGAAATCAAAACACGAATAGGTACCATTCATGCCAGTCAGAATGGCTGCTATCCAAAAGTCTAAGCAATAAATGCTAGGAGACAGTGTGGAGAAAGAGAAGGAAGGACACAGAGGTGGCAAGAAAGGAGGGACAGCCACTAGGAGAATGTGGAGAATCAAAAAAGTGAAATAGAACGCCATATCACCCAGCAATCCCAGACGGGCATACAAGAGGAAACCAGAAATGAAAGAGAAAAAGGGAGTCCCAATGTGATTGCAGCAAAAGGGATCCATCAGGACATGGAAGCAAAGATCCATCGCATATGAATGGATAAGAAAGCTGTGGTACATGTACACAATAGAGTATTAAAAAGCTTAAAAAGAGTAGATTTGAATCAGTTCTAATGAAAAGTCACAAAATTATAAAATATATATATATGAAGTTTGCCTAAAAAAATAGGGTCTCTTTTGTTTGCAAAGTAGTAGTAGGTTATAAAAATGAAAAAGGAGTAATAGAGGACTTAAAATTTAAACAAAAAAAGGACACAGATGTATAGAACAGTCTTTGACTGTGGGAGAGGGCGAGGGTGGTTGATTTGGAAGAATGGCATTGAAACATGTATAATATCATATATGAAATGAATCACCAGTCCAGGTTCGATGCATGATACTGGATGCTTGGGGCTGGTGCACTGAGACGACTCAGAGGGATGGTATGGGGAGGGAGGAGGGAGGGGTTTCAGGATGGGGAGCACGTGTATACCTGTGGCGGATTCATGTCGATGTGTCCGACTCTTTGCGACCCCTGCACTGTAGCCTACCAGGCTCCTCTGTCCATGGATTCTCCAGGCAAGAATACTGGAGTGGGTTGCCATTTCCTTCTCCGAAAATTTTGAGGATCGAACCCAGGTCTCCCACATTGGAGGCAGACACTTTAACCTCTGAGCCACCAGGGAATCCTCGATGTATGGCAAAACCAATACAATATTGTAAAGTAACTAACCTTCAATTAAAATAAATAAATCTATATTAAAAATAGAGATTGTATAAAACCTGGGAGAACCCCAGTGTCCTTCAGAACAGTGTGCAGTTCCCAGGATTTCCTCCACCCCTATAGGGCAGTGTAGCTACTAACAGAGCGGAGCTACCAGCTGCACCTGACGTTTTCTCTAGCCCCATTCAACCCAACACTAGCTCTCTTCAGTGTCTAATTTGTGCCCTGACACAAGGGGGGCAAGTATTTTAGGCTCACTTGTTCTGTGGGGAGACGCTGCCAACAGATAACACTGTGTGTGCTCGCAGTGACTCAGCCACACTGGGTTTGCCCCCACTCACGGCATGTGTGCTTTCCTGTGATACCAGGATAGGTGTATTTCTCTAACTGTCTGAGGCCAGCCCTGGGTTGTGTGCACTTCCCAGGTCTGAGCCTATTAGGTTCAGGTACTGAAGCGTCCTCAGATGTGCAGACTTGTGGGGTTTTTGTCCCTTGTCTGATGAATGGCGAGTGCGATCGCTGTGACTTATCTCCTCCGCCATCTTGCTTGGTTTTCTGGGTGTACAATGCGCACCTTCTCAGGTGGATGTTGTCCATCCAGAATCCCAAGAAGCTGCTAGCAATGAAGCCTGCTTTCAGTTTGGTAGATACGCCTCTCTGAAGTGATTGCCCCTTCCGGCTCTGGCTGCCTGTCACCAGAGGGGGATGGTCTGCGCCATTAGCTCTGCTCAGCCCTTTTTCTGTGAGCAGGTCTGGTGGTGTCTTAGGTTAGGGTCATGGTAGCTATCCCACAGTCTAGTTTGCTAGCCCAAGTTAGTCACCTCAGATTGCACCGGGGGCATTCAGGCCACCCAAACAAAGCAAAACACAAAACTCTCAACAAAAAAAAAATGATATAGTTTAATGGGCCGCTGATATCAACCATATTTATTTTCCTCCTGGTTATGTTGCCCTCTGTGGTTCCAAGGCTCACCACAGACTCGGCAGTGAGAGTGTTTCCTGGTGTTTGGAAACTTTCTTTAAGACTCCCTTCCCAGGTTGGAGCTCCATCCCTACCTCTTTGTCTCTCTTTGCACATGGTTTTCAAGACAATGGGCTGCTTTCAAGTTCGTCCCTGCCAGCATTCAGAAGTTGTTTTGTGGAATTTACTCAGTGTTCAAATGTTCTTTGATGAATTTGTGGGGAGAAAGTGTCTCCCGTCTTATTCCTCCACCATCTTAGACCGCCTCTAAACTGATTTTATAAGAAATGTTAAAGGGTTTATGTGTATGTGTGCTGAATCACTCAGTTGTGTCTGACTAAAAAGCCCCATGGACTGTAGCCCACTGGCTCCACTGCCCACAGAATTTTCCAGGAAAAGAATACTGGAGTGGGATGCCATTTCTAGAAGAGAGATTTTTATCAGACACACAAAAACTAAGAGAGTTTATCAATACTAAACTGATTTTATTTTCTTTTTAAAATATAAAATTCATTTATTTTAATTGGAGGCTAATTACTTTAAAATATTTTATTGGTTTTGCCATACATCAACAGAATCCGCCATGGGTGTACATGTGTTCTCCATCCTGAACACCCTCCCACCTCCTACCCATATCATCCCTCTCATCCCAGTGCACCAGCCCTGAGTATCCTGTATCATGTGTTGAACCTGGGCTGGCGATTCATTTCACATATGATATTGGACATGTTTCAATGCCATTCTCCCAAATCAACCCACCTCACCCTCTCCCACAGAGTCCAAAAGACTGTTCTATACATCTGTGTCTCTTTGCTGTCTCACATACAGGGTTATCATTACCATCTTTCTAAAATTCCATATATATGCATTAGTATACTGTATTGGTGTTTTCTTTTGGCTTACTTCACTCTGTAAAATAGGCTCCAGTTTCATCCACCTCATTAGAACTGATTCAAATGTATTCTTTTAAAGGCTGAGTAATACTCTATTGTGTACATGTACCACAGCTTTCTTATCCATTCATCTGCTGATGGACATCTAGGTTGCTTCCATGTCCTGGCTATTATAAAACAGTGCTGCAATGAACATTGTACACGTGTCTCTTTCATTTCTGGTTTCTCGGTGTGTATGCCCAGTAGTGGGATTGCTGGGTCATATGGCAGTTCTATTTCCAGTTTTTAAGGAATTCCACACTGTTCTCCATAGTGGCTGTACTAGTTTGCATTGCCACACCTCTCCAGCATTTATTGCTTGTAGACTTTTGGATAGCAGCCATTCTGACTGGCATGAAATGGTACCTCATTGTGGTTTTGATTTGCATTTCTGATAATGAGTGATGTTGGAGATCTTTTCATGTGTGTTTCTTAGCCATCTGTATGTCTTCTTTGACAAATGTCTGTTTAGTTCTTTTGGCCCATTTTTGATCGGGTGGAATGAAATTTTGGCTGAATGTATTAGTGTATTCTTTGGAATTGAGCTGCATAAGTTGCTTGTATATTTTGAGATTAGTTGTTTTATGTTGCTTCATTTGCTATTATTTTCTCCCATTCTGAAGGCTGTCTTTTCACCTTTGCTTATAGTTTCCTTTGTTGTTCAGAAGTTTTTAAGTTTAATTAGGTCCCATTTGTCTATTTTTGCTTTTATTTCCATACTCTGGGAGGGGTCATAGAGGATCCTGCTGTGATTTATGTCTAGAGAGTGTTTTGCCTATGTTCTCCTCTAGGAGTTGTATAGTTTCTGGTCTTACTGTTTAGATCTTTAATCCATTTTGGATTTGTTTTTGTGTATGGTGTTAGAAAGTGTTCTAGTTTTGGCATTCTTTTACAAGTGGTTGACCAGCCTTTCCCAGCACCACTTGTTAAAGAGATTATCTTTTCTCCATTATTATAGTCCTTGCCTTCCCTTTGTCAGAGATAAGAGATGTCCAGTAGGTGTGTGGATTTAACTCTGGGCTTTCTTGTTCCATTGATCTATATTTCTCTGTGCCAGTACCATACTGTCTTGATGACTGTGGCTTTGAAGTAGGCCTGAAGTCAGGCAGGTTGATTCTCCAGTTCCATTCTTTCTCTCTCACATTGCTTTGGCTATTCGAGGTTTTTGGATTTCCATACAAGTTGTGAAATTATTTGTTCTAGCTTTGTGAAAAATACCGTTGATAGTTTGATAGGGATTGCACTGAATCTGTAGATCGCTTTGGGTAATATACTCATTTACACTGGGTATTGATTCTTCCAATCCATGAACACGGTATTTCTCCATCTATTACTGTCCTCTTTGATTTCTTTCACCAGTGCTTATAGTTTTCTATATGCAGGTCTTTAGTTTTAGGTAGATATATTCTATGTTATTCTTTTCGTTGCAATGGTGAATGGAATTGTTTTTAATTTCTTTCTGTTTTCATTATTAGTGTATAGGAATGCTAAAGCGGTGTCTGTAGTGTTGATTTTATATCCTGCAACTTACTATATTCATTGATTAGCTCTAGCATTTTCTCGTGGAGTCTTTAAGGTTTTCTGTGTAGTGGATCATGTCATTCAAACAGTGAGAGTTTTATTTCTTTTCCAACTTGGATTCTTTATTTATTTCTTCTCTGATTGCTGTGGCCAAACTTCCAAAAACTATGTTGAATAGTAGTGGTGAGAGTGGACACCTTGTCTTGTTCCTGACTTTAGGGGAAATGCTTTCAATTTTTCATTGAGGATAATGTTTTTCTGTGGGTTTGTTTATATATAGCTTTTATTATGTTGAGGTATGTCTTTGTATTCCTGCTTTCTGGAGAGTTCTTCATTATGAATGGACGTTGAATTTTGTCGTCAAAGGCTTTCTCTGTATCTATTGAGATAATCATATGGCTTTTATTTTTCAATTTGTTAATGGTGTATTACATTGACTGATTTGTGGATATTGAAGAATCCTTTCATCCCTGGGATAAAGCTCACTTGGTCATGATGTATGATCTTTTTTAATGTGTTGTTGGAATCTGATTGCATAGAATTTTGTGAAGGATTTTTGGCATATATGTTCATCAGTGATATTGGCCTGTAGTTTTCTTTTCGTGACATCTTTGTCAGGTTTTGCATTAGGTGATGGTGGCCTCCTAGAATGAGTTTGAAGACCTTCCTCTGCAATTTTCTGGAAGAGTTTGAGGAGGATAGGTGTTAGCTCTTCTCTCTCTAAATTTGGTAGAATCAGCAGTGAAGCCGTCTGACCTGGGCTTTTGTTTGCTGGAAGATTTCTGATTACAGTTTAGATTTGTAGTTGTGATGGGTCTGTTAAGATTTTCTATTTCTTCCTGGTTCAGTTTTGGAAAAGTTGTAGTTTACTAAGAATTCTCCATTTTTCCTAAGTTGTCCATTTTATTGGCATATAATTGCTGATAGTAGTCTCTTATGATCCCTTTGTATTTCTGTGTTGTCTGTTGTGATCTCTCCATTTTCATTTCTAATTTTATTGATTTGATTTTTCTCCCTTTGTTTCTTGATGAGTCTGCTAAATGGGTTGTCAATTTTATTTTATCTCAAAGAACCAGATTTTGGCTTTGTTGATTTTTGCTATGGTCTTTTTGCTTCTTTTGCATTTTTCTGCCTCTAATTTTTAAGATTTCTTTCTCCTACTAACCCTGGATTCTTCATTTCTATTCCTTTTCTAGTTGCTTTAGGTGTAGAGTTAGGTTATTTATTTGACTTTTCTCTTGTTTTGTGAAGTATGCCTGTATT